>NW_027364932.1:0-157068 GCF_046119375.1 Phyllobates terribilis | reverse complement strand
TTTTGCCATTGAAAAACGTCAGAAATGATTGAAGCTACTGACTGAATGAAAGGAGCTGGCATCTCACTCTCTTTGAATCTTCTTTATCATGCTAAGGAGGAGCAGGAAAAAGCAAAAAATTTCAGAATTGCACCTTGCAATGCGGAGAAATTACTGTTTGTGCATTTACAATATTCATTGATTTTTGCCATTGAAAAACATCATGTTATTCATATACCAGGAAATGTTTGAAGCTACTGACTGAATGGAAAGGAGCTGGCATCTCACTCTCTTTGAATCTTCTTTATATCATGCTAAGAGGAGCAGGAAAAAGCAAAAAATTTCAGAATTGCACCTTGCAATGCGGAGAAATTACTGTTTGTGCATTTACAATATTCATTGATTTTTGCCATTGAAAAACGTCCAGAAATGATTGTAGCTACTGACTGAATGAAAGGAGCTGGCATCTCACTCTCTTTGAATCTTCTTTATCATGCTAAGAGGAGCAGGAAAAAGCAAAAAATTTCAGAATTGCACCTTGCAATGCGGAGAAATTACTGTTTGTGCATTTACAATATTCATTGATTTTTGCCATTGAAAAACGTCCAGAAATGATTGAAGCTACTGACTGAATGAAAGGAGCTGGCATCTCACTCTCTTTGAATCTTGTTTATCATGCTAAGAGGAGCAGGGAAAAAGCAAAAAATTTCAGAATTGCATCTTGCAATGCGGAGAAATTACTGTTTGTGCATTTACAATATTCATTGATTTTTGCCATTGAAAAACGTCCAGAAATGATTGAAGCTACTGACTGAATGAAAGGAGCTGGCATCTCACTCTCTTTGAATCTTCTTTATCATGCTAAGAGGAGCAGGAAAAAGCAAAAATTTCAGAATTGCACCTTGCAATGCGGAGAAATTACTGTTTGTGCATTTACAATATTCATTGATTTTTGCCATTGAAAAACATCATGTTATTCATATTCCAGAAATGATTGAAGCTACTGACTGAATGAAAGGAGCTGGCATCTCACTCTCTTTGAATCTTCTTTATCATGCTAAGAGGAGCAGGAAAAAGCAAAAAATTCAGATTGCACCTTGCAATGCGGAGAAATTACTGTTTGTGCATTTACAATATTCAATGATTTTTGCCATTGAAAAACGTCCAGAAATGATTGAAGCTACTGACTGAATGAAAGGAGCTGGCATCTCACTCTCTTTGAATCTTCTTTATCATGCTAAGAGGAGCAGGAAAAAGCAAAAAATTTCAGAATTGCACCTTTGCAATGCGGAGAAATTACTGTTTGTGCATTTACAATATTCATTGATTTTTGCCATTGAAAAACATCATGTTTTCATTTTACCAGAAATGTTTGAAGCTACTGACTGAATGAAAGGAGCTGGCATCTCACTCTCTTTGAATCTTCTTTATCATGCTAAGAGGAGCAGGAAAAAGCAAAAAATTTCAGAATTGCACCTTGCAATGCGGAGAAATTACTGTTTGTGCATTTACAATATTCATTGATTTTTGCCATTGAAAAACGTCCAGAAATGATTGTAGCTACTGACTGAATGAAAGGAGCTGGCATCTCACTCTCTTTGAATCTTCTTTATCATGCTAAGAGGAGCAGGAAAAAGCAAAAAATTTCAGAATTGCACCTTGCAATGCGGAGAAATTACTGTTTGTGCATTTACAATATTCATTGATTTTTGCCATTGAAAAACGTCCAGAAATGATTGAAGCTACTGACTGAATGAAAGGAGCTGGCATCTCACTCTCTTTGAATCTTGTTTATCATGCTAAGAGGAGCAGGAAAAAAGCAAAAAATTTCAGAATTGCACCTTGCAATGCGGAGAAATTACTGTTTGTGCATTTACAATATTCATTGATTTTTGCCATTGAAAAACGTCCAGAAATGATTGAAGCTACTGACTGAATGAAAGGAGCTGGCATCTCACTCTCTTTGAATCTTCTTTATCATGCTAAGAGGAGCAGGAAAAAGCAAAAAATTTCAGAATTGCACCTTGCAATGCGGAGAAATTACTGTTTGTGCATTTACAATATTCATTGATTTTTGCCATTGAAAAACATCATGTTATTCATATACCAGAAATGTTTGAAGCTACTGACTGAATGAAAGGAGCTGGCATCTCACTCTCTTTGAGTCTTCTTTATCATGCTAAGAGGAGCAGAAAAAAGCAAAAAATTTCAGAATTGCACCTTGCAATGCGGAGAAATTACTGTTTGTGCATTTACAATATTCATTGATTTTTGCCATTGAAAAACGTCCAGAAATGATTGAAGCTACTGACTGAATGAAAGGAGCTGGCATCTCACTCTCTTTGAATCTTGTTTATCATGCTAAGAGGAGCAGGAAAAAGCAAAAATTTCAGAATTGCACCTTGCAATGCGGAGAAATTACTGTTTGTGCATTTACAATATTCATTGATTTTTGCCATTGAAAAACGTCCAGAAATGATTGAAGCTACTGACAATGAAAGGAGCTGGCATCTCACTCTCTTTGAATCTTCTTTATCATGCTAAGAGGAGCAGGAAAAAGCAAAAAAATTTCAGAATTGCACCTTGCAATGCGGAGAAATTACTGTTTGTGCATTTACAATATTCATTGATTTTGCCATTGAAAAACATCATGTTATTCATATACCAGAAAATGATTGAAGCTACTGACTGAATGAAAGGAGCTGGCATCTCACTCTCTTTGAATCTCTTATCATGCTAAGAGGAGCAGGAAAAAGCAAAAAATTTCAGAATTGCACCTTGCAATGCGGAGAAATTACTGTTTGTGCATTTACAATATTCATTGATTTTTGCCATTGAAAAACGTCCAGAAATGATTGAAGCTACTGACTGAATGAAAAGAGCTGGCATCTCACTCTCTTTGAATCTTGTTTATCACGCTAAGAGGAGCAGGAAAAAGCAAAAAATTTCAGAATTGCACCTTGCAATGCGGAGAAATTACTGTTTGTGCATTTACAATATTCATTGATTTTTGCCATTGAAAAACGTCCAGAAATGATTGAAGCTACTGACTGAATGAAAGGAGCTGGCATCTCACTCTCTTTGAATCTTCTTTATCATGCTAAGAGGAGCAGGAAAAAGCAAAAAATTTCAGAATTGCACCTTGCAATGCGGAGAAATTACTGTTTGTGCATTTACAATATTCATTGATTTTTGCCATTGAAAAACATCATGTTATTCATATACCAGAAATGTTTGAAGCTACTGACTGAATGAAAGGAGCTGGCATCTCACTCTCTTTGAGTCTTCTTTATCATGCTAAGAGGAGCAGAAAAAAGCAAAAAATTTCAGAATTGCACCTTGCAATGCGGAGAAATTACTGTTTGTGCATTTACAATATTCATTGATTTTTGCCATTGAAAAACATCATGTTATTCATATTCCAGAAATGATTGAAGCTACTGACTGAATGAAAGGAGCTGGCATCTCACTCTCTTTGAATCTTCTTTATCATGCTAAGAGGAGCAGGAAAAAGCAAAAAATTTCAGAATTGCACCTTGCAATGCGGAGAAATTACTGTTTGTGCATTTACAATATTCAATGATTTTTGCCATTGAAAAACGTCCAGAAATGATTGAAGCTACTGACTGAATGAAAGGAGCTGGCATCTCACTCTCTTTGAATCTTCTTTATCATGCTAAGAGGAGCAGGAAAAAGCAAAAAATTTCAGAATTGCACCTTGCAATGCGGAGAAATTACTGTTTGTGCATTTACAATATTCATTGATTTTTGCCATTGAAAAACATCATGTTATTCATATACCAGAAATGTTTGAAGCTACTGACTGAATGAAAGGAGCTGGCATCTCACTCTCTTTGAATCTTCTTTATCATGCTAAGAGGAGCAGGAAAAAGCAAAAAATTTCAGAATTGCACCTTGCAATGCGGAGAAATTACTGTTTGTGCATTTACAATATTCATTGATTTTTGCCATTGAAAAACATCAGTATTCCAGAAATGATTGTAGCTACTGACTGAATGAAAGGAGCTGGCATCTCACTCTCTTTGAATCTTCTTTATCATGCTAAGAGGAGCAGGAAAAAGCAAAAAATTTCAGAATTGCACCTTGCAATGCGGAGAAATTACTGTTTGTGCATTTACAATATTCATTGATTTTTGCCATTGAAAAACGTCCAGAAATGATTGAAGCTACTGACTGAATGAAAGGAGCTGGCATCTCACTCTCTTTGAATCTTGTTTATCATGCTAAGAGGAGCAGGAAAAAGCAAAAAATTTCAGAATTGCACCTTGCAATGCGGAGAAATTACTGTTTGTGCATTTACAATATTCATTGATTTTTGCCATTGAAAAACGTCCAGAAATGATTGAAGCTACTGACTGAATGAAAGGAGCTGGCATCTCACTCTCTTTGAATCTTCTTTATCATGCTAAGAGGAGCAGGAAAAAGCAAAAAATTTCAGAATTGCACCTTGCAATGCGGAGAAATTACTGTTTGTGCATTTACAATATTCATTGATTTTTGCCATTGAAAAACATCATGTTATTCATATACCAGAAATGTTTGAAGCTACTGACTGAATGAAAGGAGCTGGCATCTCACTCTCTTTGAGTCTTCTTTATCATGCTAAGAGGAGCAGAAAAAAGCAAAAAATTTCAGAATTGCACCTTGCAATGCGGAGAAATTACTGTTTGTGCATTTACAATATTCATTGATTTTTGCCATTGAAAAACATCATGTTATTCATATACCAGAAATGTTTGAAGCTACTGACTGAATGAAAGGAGCTGGCATCTCACTCTCTTTGAATCTTCTTTATCATGCTAAGAGGAGCAGGAAAAAGCAAAAAATTTCAGAATTGCACCTTGCAATGCGGAGAAATTACTGTTTGTGCATTTACAATATTCATTGATTTTTGCCATTGAAAAACGTCCAGAAATGATTGTAGCTACTGACTGAATGAAAGGAGCTGGCATCTCACTCTCTTTGAATCTTCTTTATCATGCTAAGAGGAGCAGGAAAAAGCAAAAAATTTCAGAATTGCACCTTGCAATGCGGAGAAATTACTGTTTGTGCATTTACAATATTCATTGATTTTTGCCATTGAAAAACGTCCAGAAATGATTGAAGCTACTGACTGAATGAAAGGAGCTGGCATCTCACTCTCTTTGAATCTTGTTTATCATGCTAAGAGGAGCAGGAAAAAGCAAAAAATTTCAGAATTGCACCTTGCAATGCGGAGAAATTACTGTTTGTGCATTTACAATATTCATTGATTTTTGCCATTGAAAAACGTCCAGAAATGATTGAAGCTACTGACTGAATGAAAGGAGCTGGCATCTCACTCTCTTTGAATCTTCTTTATCATGCTAAGAGGAGCAGGAAAAAGCAAAAAATTTCAGAATTGCACCTTGCAATGCGGAGAAATTACTGTTTGTGCATTTACAATATTCATTGATTTTTGCCATTGAAAAACATCATGTTATTCATATACCAGAAATGTTTGAAGCTACTGACTGAATGAAAGGAGCTGGCATCTCACTCTCTTTGAGTCTTCTTTATCATGCTAAGAGGAGCAGAAAAAAGCAAAAAATTTCAGAATTGCACCTTGCAATGCGGAGAAATTACTGTTTGTGCATTTACAATATTCATTGATTTTTGCCATTGAAAAACGTCCAGAAATGATTGAAGCTACTGACTGAATGAAAGGAGCTGGCATCTCACTCTCTTTGAATCTTGTTTATCATGCTAAGAGGAGCAGGAAAAAGCAAAAAATTTCAGAATTGCACCTTGCAATGCGGAGAAATTACTGTTTGTGCATTTACAATATTCATTGATTTTTGCCATTGAAAAACGTCCAGAAATGATTGAAGCTACTGACTGAATGAAAGGAGCTGGCATCTCACTCTCTTTGAATCTTCTTTATCATGCTAAGAGGAGCAGGAAAAAGCAAAAAATTTCAGAATTGCACCTTGCAAATGCGGAGAAATTACTGTTTGTGCATTTACAATATTCATTGATTTTTGCCATTGAAAAACATCATGTTATTCATATACCAGAAATGATTGAAGCTACTGACTGAATGAAAGGAGCTGGCATCTCACTCTCTTTGAATCTTCTTTATCATGCTAAGAGGAGCAGGAAAAAGCAAAAAATTTCAGAATTGCACCTTGCAATGCGGAGAAATTACTGTTTGTGCATTTACAATATTCATTGATTTTTGCCATTGAAAAACGTCCAGAAATGATTGAAGCTACTGACTGAATGAAAAGGAGCTGGCATCTCACTCTCTTTGAATCTTGTTTATCACGCTAAGAGGAGCAGGAAAAAGCAAAAAATTTCAGAATTGCACCTTGCAATGCGGAGAAATTACTGTTTGTGCATTTACAATATTCATTGATTTTTGCCATTGAAAAACTGTATCATATCCAGAAATGATTGAAGCTACTGACTGAATGAAAGGAGCTGGCATCTCACTCTCTTTGAATCTTCTTTATCATGCTAAGAGGAGCAGGAAAAAGCAAAAAATTTCAGAATTGCACCTTGCAATGCGGAGAAATTACTGTTTGTGCATTTACAATATTCATTGATTTTTGCCATTGAAAAACATCATGTTATTCATATACCAGAAATGATTGAAGCTACTGACTGAATGAAAGGAGCTGGCATCTCACTCTCTTTGAATCTTCTTTATCATGCTAAGAGGAGCAGGAAAAGCAAAAAATTTCAGAATTGCACCTTGCAATGCGGAGAAATTACTGTTTGTGCATTTACAATATTCAATGATTTTTGCCATTGAAAAACGTCCAGAAATGATTGAAGCTACTGACTGAATGAAAGGAGCTGGCATCTCACTCTCTTTGAATCTTCTTTATCATGCTAAGAGGAGCAGGAAAAAGCAAAAATTTCAGAATTGCACCTTGCAATGCGGAGAAATTACTGTTTGTGCATTTACAATATTCATTGATTTTTGCCATTGAAAAACATCATGTTATTCATATTCCAGAAATGATTGAAGCTACTGACTGAATGAAAGGAGCTGGCATCTCACTCTCTTTGAATCTTCTTTATCATGCTAAGAGGAGCAGGAAAAAGCAAAAAATTTCAGAATTGCACCTTGCAATGCGGAGAAATTACTGTTTGTGCATTTACAATATTCAATGATTTTTGCCATTGAAAAACGTCCAGAAATGATTGAAGCTACTGACTGAATGAAAGGAGCTGGCATCTCACTCTCTTTGAATCTTCTTTATCATGCTAAGAGGAGCAGGAAAAAGCAAAAAATTTCAGAATTGCACCTTGCAATGCGGAGAAATTACTGTTTGTGCATTTACAATATTCATTGATTTTTGCCATTGAAAAACATCATGTTATTCATATACCAGAAATGTTTGAAGCTACTGACTGAATGAAAGGAGCTGGCATCTCACTCTCTTTGAATCTTCTTTATCATGCTAAGAGGAGCAGGAAAAAGCAAAAAATTTCAGAATTGCACCTTGCAATGCGGAGAAATTACTGTTTGTGCATTTACAATATTCATTTATTTTTGCCATTGAAAAACGTCCAGAAATGATTGAAGCTACTGACTGAATGAAAGGAGCTGGCATCTCACTCTCTTTGAATCTTCTTTATCATGCTAAGAGGAGCAGGAAAAAGCAAAAAATTTCAGAATTGCACCTTGCAATGCGGAGAAATTACTGTTTGTGCATTTACAATATTCATTGATTTTTGCCATTGAAAAACATCATGTTATTCATATTCCAGAAATGATTGAAGCTACTGACTGAATGAAAGGAGCTGGCATCTCACTCTCTTTGAATCTTCTTTATCATGCTAAGAGGAGCAGGAAAAAGCAAAAAATTTCAGAATTGCACCTTGCAATGCGGAGAAATTACTGTTTGTGCATTTACAATATTCAATGATTTTTGCCATTGAAAAACGTCCAGAAATGATTGAAGCTACTGACTGAATGAAAGGAGCTGGCATCTCACTCTCTTTGAATCTTCTTTATCATGCTAAGAGGAGCAGGAAAAAGCAAAAAATTTCAGAATTGCACTTGCAATGCGGAGAAATTACTGTTTGTGCATTTACAATATTCATTGATTTTTGCCATTGAAAAACATCATGTTATTCATATACCAGAAATGTTTGAAGCTACTGACTGAATGAAAGGAGCTGGCATCTCACTCTCTTTGAATCTTCTTTATCATGCTAAGAGGAGCAGGAAAAAGCAAAAAATTTCAGAATTGCACCTTGCAATGCGGAGAAATTACTGTTTGTGCATTTACAATATTCATTTATTTTTGCCATTGAAAAACGTCCAGAAATGATTGAAGCTACTGACTGAATGAAAGGAGCTGGCATCTCACTCTCTTTGAATCTTCTTTATCATGCTAAGAGGAGCAGGAAAAAGCAAAAAATTTCAGAATTGCACCTTGCAATGCGGAGAAATTACTGTTTGTGCATTTACAATATTCATTGATTTTTGCCATTGAAAAACGTCCAGAAATGATTGAAGCTACTGACTGAATGAAAGGAGCTGGCATCTCACTCTCTTTGAATCTTCTTTATCATGCTAAGAGGAGCAGGAAAAAGCAAAAAATTTCAGAATTGCACCTTGCAATGCGGAGAAATTACTGTTTGTGCATTTACAATATTCATTGATTTTTGCCATTGAAAAACGTCCAGAAATGATTGAAGCTACTGACTGAATGAAAGGAGCTGGCATCTCACTCTCTTTGAATCTTCTTTATCATGCTAAGAGGAGCAGGAAAAAGCAAAAAATTTCAGAATTGCACCTTGCAATGCGGAGAAATTACTGTTTGTGCATTTACAATATTCATTGATTTTTGCCATTGAAAAACATCATGTTATTCATATTCCAGAAATGATTGAAGCTACTGACTGAATGAAAGGAGCTGGCATCTCACTCTCTTTGAATCTTCTTTATCATGCTAAGAGGAGCAGGAAAAAGCAAAAAATTTCAGAATTGCACCTTGCAATGCGGAGAAATTACTGTTTGTGCATTTACAATATTCAATGATTTTTGCCATTGAAAAACGTCCAGAAATGATTGAAGCTACTGACTGAATGAAAGGAGCTGGCATCTCACTCTCTTTGAATCTTCTTTATCATGCTAAGAGGAGCAGGAAAAAGCAAAATATTTCAGAATTGCACCTTGCAATGCGGAGAAATTACTGTTTGTGCATTTACAATATTCATTGATTTTTGCCATTGAAAAACATCATGTTATTCATATACCAGAAATGTTTGAAGCTACTGACTGAATGAAAGGAGCTGGCATCTCACTCTCTTTGAATCTTCTTTATCATGCTAAGAGGAGCAGGAAAAAGCAAAAAATTTCAGAATTGCACCTTGCAATGCGGAGAAATTACTGTTTGTGCATTTACAATATTCATTGATTTTTGCCATTGAAAAACGTCCAGAAATGATTGAAGCTACTGACTGAATGAAAAGAGCTGGCATCTCACTCTCTTTGAATCTTGTTTATCACGCTAAGAGGAGCAGGAAAAAGCAAAAAATTTCAGAATTGCACCTTGCAATGCGGAGAAATTACTGTTTGTGCATTTACAATATTCATTGATTTTTGCCATTGAAAAACGTCCAGAAATGATTGAAGCTACTGACTGAATGAAAGGAGCTGGCATCTCACTCTCTTTGAATCTTCTTTATCATGCTAAGAGGAGCAGGAAAAAGCAAAAAATTTCAGAATTGCACCTTGCAATGCGGAGAAATTACTGTTTGTGCATTTACAATATTCATTGATTTTTGCCATTGAAAAACATCATGTTATTCATATACCAGAAATGATTGAAGCTACTGACTGAATGAAAGGAGCTGGCATCTCACTCTCTTTGAATCTTCTTTATCATGCTAAGAGGAGCAGGAAAAAGCAAAAAATTTCAGAATTGCACCTTGCAATGCGGAGAAATTACTGTTTGTGCATTTACAATATTCAATGATTTTTGCCATTGAAAAACGTCCAGAAATGATTGAAGCTACTGACTGAATGAAAGGAGCTGGCATCTCACTCTCTTTGAATCTTCTTTATCATGCTAAGAGGAGCAGGAAAAAGCAAAAAATTTCAGAATTGCACCTTGCAATGCGGAGAAATTACTGTTTGTGCATTTACAATATTCATTGATTTTTGCCATTGAAAAACATCATGTTATTCATATTCCAGAAATGATTGAAGCTACTGACTGAATGAAAGGAGCTGGCATCTCACTCTCTTTGAATCTTCTTTATCATGCTAAGAGGAGCAGGAAAAAGCAAAAAATTTCAGAATTGCACCTTGCAATGCGGAGAAATTACTGTTTGTGCATTTACAATATTCAATGATTTTTGCCATTGAAAAACGTCCAGAAATGATTGA
The DNA here is from genome assembly GCF_046119375.1 of Phyllobates terribilis. Classification (NCBI taxonomy): domain Eukaryota; kingdom Metazoa; phylum Chordata; class Amphibia; order Anura; family Dendrobatidae; genus Phyllobates; species Phyllobates terribilis. Next base: position 146,696 of record NW_027364932.1, on the reverse strand, counting down.
AGCTACTGACTGAATGAAAGGAGCTGGCATCTCACTCTCTTTGAATCTTCTTTATCATGCTAAGAGGAGCAGGAAAAAGCAAAAAATTTCAGAATTGCACCTTGCAATGCGGAGAAATTACTGTTTGTGCATTTACAATATTCATTGATTTTTGCCATTGAAAAACATCATGTTATTCATATTCCAGAAATGATTGAAGCTACTGACTGAATGAAAGGAGCTGGCATCTCACTCTCTTTGAATCTTCTTTATCATGCTAAGAGGAGCAGGAAAAAGCAAAAAATTTCAGAATTGCACCTTGCAATGCGGAGAAATTACTGTTTGTGCATTTACAATATTCAATGATTTTTGCCATTGAAAAACGTCCAGAAATGATTGAAGCTACTGACTGAATGAAAGGAGCTGGCATCTCACTCTCTTTGAATCTTCTTTATCATGCTAAGAGGAGCAGGAAAAAGCAAAAAATTTCAGAATTGCACCTTGCAATGCGGAGAAATTACTGTTTGTGCATTTACAATATTCATTGATTTTTGCCATTGAAAAACATCATGTTATTCATATACCAGAAATGTTTGAAGCTACTGACTGAATGAAAGGAGCTGGCATCTCACTCTCTTTGAATCTTCTTTATCATGCTAAGAGGAGCAGGAAAAAGCAAAAAATTTCAGAATTGCACCTTGCAATGCGGAGAAATTACTGTTTGTGCATTTACAATATTCATTGATTTTTGCCATTGAAAAACGTCCAGAAATGATTGAAGCTACTGACTGAATGAAAAGAGCTGGCATCTCACTCTCTTTGAATCTTGTTTATCACGCTAAGAGGAGCAGGAAAAAGCAAAAAATTTCAGAATTGCACCTTGCAATGCGGAGAAATTACTGTTTGTGCATTTACAATATTCATTGATTTTTGCCATTGAAAAACGTCCAGAAATGATTGAAGCTACTGACTGAATGAAAGGAGCTGGCATCTCACTCTCTTTGAATCTTCTTTATCATGCTAAGAGGAGCAGGAAAAAGCAAAAAATTTCAGAATTGCACCTTGCAATGCGAAGAAATTACTGTTTGTGCATTTACAATATTCATTGATTTTTGCCATTGAAAAACATCATGTTATTCATATACCAGAAATGATTGAAGCTACTGACTGAATGAAAGGAGCTGGCATCTCACTCTCTTTGAATCTTCTTTATCATGCTAAGAGGAGCAGGAAAAAGCAAAAAATTTCAGAATTGCACCTTGCAATGCGGAGAAATTACTGTTTGTGCATTTACAATATTCAATGATTTTTGCCATTGAAAAACGTCCAGAAATGATTGAAGCTACTGACTGAATGAAAGGAGCTGGCATCTCACTCTCTTTGAATCTTCTTTATCATGCTAAGAGGAGCAGGAAAAAGCAAAAAATTTCAGAATTGCACCTTGCAATGCGGAGAAATTACTGTTTGTGCATTTACAATATTCATTGATTTTTGCCATTGAAAAACATCATGTTATTCATATTCCAGAAATGATTGAAGCTACTGACTGAATGAAAGGAGCTGGCATCTCACTCTCTTTGAATCTTCTTTATCATGCTAAGAGGAGCAGGAAAAAGCAAAAAATTTCAGAATTGCACCTTGCAATGCGGAGAAATTACTGTTTGTGCATTTACAATATTCAATGATTTTTGCCATTGAAAAACGTCCAGAAATGATTGAAGCTACTGACTGAATGAAAGGAGCTGGCATCTCACTCTCTTTGAATCTTCTTTATCATGCTAAGAGGAGCAGGAAAAAGCAAAAAATTTCAGAATTGCACCTTGCAATGCGGAGAAATTACTGTTTGTGCATTTACAATATTCATTGATTTTTGCCATTGAAAAACATCATGTTATTCATATACCAGAAATGTTTGAAGCTACTGACTGAATGAAAGGAGCTGGCATCTCACTCTCTTTGAATCTTCTTTATCATGCTAAGAGGAGCAGGAAAAAGCAAAAAATTTCAGAATTGCACCTTGCAATGCGGAGAAATTACTGTTTGTGCATTTACAATATTCAATGATTTTTGCCATTGAAAAACGTCCAGAAATGATTGAAGCTACTGACTGAATGAAAGGAGCTGGCATCTCACTCTCTTTGAATCTTCTTTATCATGCTAAGAGGAGCAGGAAAAAGCAAAAAATTTCAGAATTGCACCTTGCAATGCGGAGAAATTACTGTTTGTGCATTTACAATATTCATTGATTTTTGCCATTGAAAAACATCATGTTATTCATATACCAGAAATGTTTGAAGCTACTGACTGAATGAAAGGAGCTGGCATCTCACTCTCTTTGAATCTTCTTTATCATGCTAAGAGGAGCAGGAAAAAGCAAAAAATTTCAGAATTGCACCTTGCAATGCGGAGAAATTACTGTTTGTGCATTTACAATATTCATTGATTTTTGCCATTGAAAAACGTCCAGAAATGATTGTAGCTACTGACTGAATGAAAGGAGCTGGCATCTCACTCTCTTTGAATCTTCTTTATCATGCTAAGAGGAGCAGGAAAAAGCAAAAAATTTCAGAATTGCACCTTGCAATGCGGAGAAATTACTGTTTGTGCATTTACAATATTCATTGATTTTTGCCATTGAAAAACGTCCAGAAATGATTGAAGCTACTGACTGAATGAAAGGAGCTGGCATCTCACTCTCTTTGAATCTTGTTTATCATGCTAAGAGGAGCAGGAAAAAGCAAAAAATTTCAGAATTGCATCTTGCAATGCGGAGAAATTACTGTTTGTGCATTTACAATATTCATTGATTTTTGCCATTGAAAAACGTCCAGAAATGATTGAAGCTACTGACTGAATGAAAGGAGCTGGCATCTCACTCTCTTTGAATCTTCTTTATCATGCTAAGAGGAGCAGGAAAAAGCAAAAAATTTCAGAATTGCACCTTGCAATGCGGAGAAATTACTGTTTGTGCATTTACAATATTCATTGATTTTTGCCATTGAAAAACATCATGTTATTCATATTCCAGAAATGATTGAAGCTACTGACTGAATGAAAGGAGCTGGCATCTCACTCTCTTTGAATCTTCTTTATCATGCTAAGAGGAGCAGGAAAAAGCAAAAAATTTCAGAATTGCACCTTGCAATGCGGAGAAATTACTGTTTGTGCATTTACAATATTCAATGATTTTTGCCATTGAAAAACGTCCAGAAATGATTGAAGCTACTGACTGAATGAAAGGAGCTGGCATCTCACTCTCTTTGAATCTTCTTTATCATGCTAAGAGGAGCAGGAAAAAGCAAAAAATTTCAGAATTGCACCTTGCAATGCGGAGAAATTACTGTTTGTGCATTTACAATATTCATTGATTTTTGCCATTGAAAAACATCATGTTATTCATATACCAGAAATGTTTGAAGCTACTGACTGAATGAAAGGAGCTGGCATCTCACTCTCTTTGAATCTTCTTTATCATGCTAAGAGGAGCAGGAAAAAGCAAAAAATTTCAGAATTGCACCTTGCAATGCGGAGAAATTACTGTTTGTGCATTTACAATATTCATTGATTTTTGCCATTGAAAAACGTCCAGAAATGATTGTAGCTACTGACTGAATGAAAGGAGCTGGCATCTCACTCTCTTTGAATCTTCTTTATCATGCTAAGAGGAGCAGGAAAAAGCAAAAAATTTCAGAATTGCACCTTGCAATGCGGAGAAATTACTGTTTGTGCATTTACAATATTCATTGATTTTTGCCATTGAAAAACGTCCAGAAATGATTGAAGCTACTGACTGAATGAAAGGAGCTGGCATCTCACTCTCTTTGAATCTTGTTTATCATGCTAAGAGGAGCAGGAAAAAGCAAAAAATTTCAGAATTGCACCTTGCAATGCGGAGAAATTACTGTTTGTGCATTTACAATATTCATTGATTTTTGCCATTGAAAAACGTCCAGAAATGATTGAAGCTACTGACTGAATGAAAGGAGCTGGCATCTCACTCTCTTTGAATCTTCTTTATCATGCTAAGAGGAGCAGGAAAAAGCAAAAAATTTCAGAATTGCACCTTGCAATGCGGAGAAATTACTGTTTGTGCATTTACAATATTCATTGATTTTTGCCATTGAAAAACATCATGTTATTCATATACCAGAAATGTTTGAAGCTACTGACTGAATGAAAGGAGCTGGCATCTCACTCTCTTTGAGTCTTCTTTATCATGCTAAGAGGAGCAGAAAAAAGCAAAAAATTTCAGAATTGCACCTTGCAATGCGGAGAAATTACTGTTTGTGCATTTACAATATTCATTGATTTTTGCCATTGAAAAACGTCCAGAAATGATTGAAGCTACTGACTGAATGAAAGGAGCTGGCATCTCACTCTCTTTGAATCTTGTTTATCATGCTAAGAGGAGCAGGAAAAAGCAAAAAATTTCAGAATTGCACCTTGCAATGCGGAGAAATTACTGTTTGTGCATTTACAATATTCATTGATTTTTGCCATTGAAAAACGTCCAGAAATGATTGAAGCTACTGACAATGAAAGGAGCTGGCATCTCACTCTCTTTGAATCTTCTTTATCATGCTAAGAGGAGCAGGAAAAAGCAAAAAATTTCAGAATTGCACCTTGCAATGCGGAGAAATTACTGTTTGTGCATTTACAATATTCATTGATTTTTGCCATTGAAAAACATCATGTTATTCATATACCAGAAATGATTGAAGCTACTGACTGAATGAAAGGAGCTGGCATCTCACTCTCTTTGAATCTTCTTTATCATGCTAAGAGGAGCAGGAAAAAGCAAAAAATTTCAGAATTGCACCTTGCAATGCGGAGAAATTACTGTTTGTGCATTTACAATATTCATTGATTTTTGCCATTGAAAAACATCATGTTATTCATATACCAGAAATGTTTGAAGCTACTGACTGAATGAAAGGAGCTGGCATCTCACTCTCTTTGAGTCTTCTTTATCATGCTAAGAGGAGCAGAAAAAAGCAAAAAATTTCAGAATTGCACCTTGCAATGCGGAGAAATTACTGTTTGTGCATTTACAATATTCATTGATTTTTGCCATTGAAAAACATCATGTTATTCATATTCCAGAAATGATTGAAGCTACTGACTGAATGAAAGGAGCTGGCATCTCACTCTCTTTGAATCTTCTTTATCATGCTAAGAGGAGCAGGAAAAAGCAAAAAATTTCAGAATTGCACCTTGCAATGCGGAGAAATTACTGTTTGTGCATTTACAATATTCAATGATTTTTGCCATTGAAAAACGTCCAGAAATGATTGAAGCTACTGACTGAATGAAAGGAGCTGGCATCTCACTCTCTTTGAATCTTCTTTATCATGCTAAGAGGAGCAGGAAAAAGCAAAAAATTTCAGAATTGCACCTTGCAATGCGGAGAAATTACTGTTTGTGCATTTACAATATTCATTGATTTTTGCCATTGAAAAACATCATGTTATTCATATACCAGAAATGTTTGAAGCTACTGACTGAATGAAAGGAGCTGGCATCTCACTCTCTTTGAATCTTCTTTATCATGCTAAGAGGAGCAGGAAAAAGCAAAAAATTTCAGAATTGCACCTTGCAATGCGGAGAAATTACTGTTTGTGCATTTACAATATTCATTGATTTTTGCCATTGAAAAACGTCCAGAAATGATTGTAGCTACTGACTGAATGAAAGGAGCTGGCATCTCACTCTCTTTGAATCTTCTTTATCATGCTAAGAGGAGCAGGAAAAAGCAAAAAATTTCAGAATTGCACCTTGCAATGCGGAGAAATTACTGTTTGTGCATTTACAATATTCATTGATTTTTGCCATTGAAAAACGTCCAGAAATGATTGAAGCTACTGACTGAATGAAAGGAGCTGGCATCTCACTCTCTTTGAATCTTGTTTATCATGCTAAGAGGAGCAGGAAAAAGCAAAAAATTTCAGAATTGCACCTTGCAATGCGGAGAAATTACTGTTTGTGCATTTACAATATTCATTGATTTTTGCCATTGAAAAACGTCCAGAAATGATTGAAGCTACTGACTGAATGAAAGGAGCTGGCATCTCACTCTCTTTGAATCTTCTTTATCATGCTAAGAGGAGCAGGAAAAAGCAAAAAATTTCAGAATTGCACCTTGCAATGCGGAGAAATTACTGTTTGTGCATTTACAATATTCATTGATTTTTGCCATTGAAAAACATCATGTTATTCATATACCAGAAATGTTTGAAGCTACTGACTGAATGAAAGGAGCTGGCATCTCACTCTCTTTGAGTCTTCTTTATCATGCTAAGAGGAGCAGAAAAAAGCAAAAAATTTCAGAATTGCACCTTGCAATGCGGAGAAATTACTGTTTGTGCATTTACAATATTCATTGATTTTTGCCATTGAAAAACATCATGTTATTCATATACCAGAAATGTTTGAAGCTACTGACTGAATGAAAGGAGCTGGCATCTCACTCTCTTTGAATCTTCTTTATCATGCTAAGAGGAGCAGGAAAAAGCAAAAAATTTCAGAATTGCACCTTGCAATGCGGAGAAATTACTGTTTGTGCATTTACAATATTCATTGATTTTTGCCATTGAAAAACGTCCAGAAATGATTGTAGCTACTGACTGAATGAAAGGAGCTGGCATCTCACTCTCTTTGAATCTTCTTTATCATGCTAAGAGGAGCAGGAAAAAGCAAAAAATTTCAGAATTGCACCTTGCAATGCGGAGAAATTACTGTTTGTGCATTTACAATATTCATTGATTTTTGCCATTGAAAAACGTCCAGAAATGATTGAAGCTACTGACTGAATGAAAGGAGCTGGCATCTCACTCTCTTTGAATCTTGTTTATCATGCTAAGAGGAGCAGGAAAAAGCAAAAAATTTCAGAATTGCACCTTGCAATGCGGAGAAATTACTGTTTGTGCATTTACAATATTCATTGATTTTTGCCATTGAAAAACGTCCAGAAATGATTGAAGCTACTGACTGAATGAAAGGAGCTGGCATCTCACTCTCTTTGAATCTTCTTTATCATGCTAAGAGGAGCAGGAAAAAGCAAAAAATTTCAGAATTGCACCTTGCAATGCGGAGAAATTACTGTTTGTGCATTTACAATATTCATTGATTTTTGCCATTGAAAAACATCATGTTATTCATATACCAGAAATGTTTGAAGCTACTGACTGAATGAAAGGAGCTGGCATCTCACTCTCTTTGAGTCTTCTTTATCATGCTAAGAGGAGCAGAAAAAAGCAAAAAATTTCAGAATTGCACCTTGCAATGCGGAGAAATTATTGTTTGTGCATTTACAATATTCATTGATTTTTGCCATTGAAAAACGTCCAGAAATGATTGAAGCTACTGACTGAATGAAAGGAGCTGGCATCTCACTCTCTTTGAATCTTGTTTATCATGCTAAGAGGAGCAGGAAAAAGCAAAAAATTTCAGAATTGCACCTTGCAATGCGGAGAAATTACTGTTTGTGCATTTACAATATTCATTGATTTTTGCCATTGAAAAACGTCCAGAAATGATTGAAGCTACTGACTGAATGAAAGGAGCTGGCATCTCACTCTCTTTGAATCTTCTTTATCATGCTAAGAGGAGCAGGAAAAAGCAAAAAATTTCAGAATTGCACCTTGCAATGCGGAGAAATTACTGTTTGTGCATTTACAATATTCATTGATTTTTGCCATTGAAAAACGTCCAGAAATGATTGAAGCTACTGACTGAATGAAAGGAGCTGGCATCTCACTCTCTTTGAATCTTCTTTATCATGCTAAGAGGAGCAGGAAAAAGCAAAAAATTTCAGAATTGCACCTTGCAATGCGGAGAAATTACTGTTTGTGCATTTACAATATTCATTGATTTTTGCCATTGAAAAACATCATGTTATTCATATACCAGAAATGATTGAAGCTACTGACTGAATGAAAGGAGCTGGCATCTCACTCTCTTTGAATCTTCTTTATCATGCTAAGAGGAGCAGGAAAAAGCAAAAAATTTCAGAATTGCACCTTGCAATGCGGAGAAATTACTGTTTGTGCATTTACAATATTCAATGATTTTTGCCATTGAAAAACGTCCAGAAATGATTGAAGCTACTGACTGAATGAAAGGAGCTGGCATCTCACTCTCTTTGAATCTTCTTTATCATGCTAAGAGGAGCAGGAAAAAGCAAAAAATTTCAGAATTGCACCTTGCAATGCGGAGAAATTACTGTTTGTGCATTTACAATATTCATTGATTTTTGCCATTGAAAAACATCATGTTATTCATATTCCAGAAATGATTGAAGCTACTGACTGAATGAAAGGAGCTGGCATCTCACTCTCTTTGAATCTTCTTTATCATGCTAAGAGGAGCAGGAAAAAGCAAAAAATTTCAGAATTGCACCTTGCAATGCGGAGAAATTACTGTTTGTGCATTTACAATATTCAATGATTTTTGCCATTGAAAAACGTCCAGAAATGATTGAAGCTACTGACTGAATGAAAGGAGCTGGCATCTCACTCTCTTTGAATCTTCTTTATCATGCTAAGAGGAGCAGGAAAAAGCAAAAAATTTCAGAATTGCACCTTGCAATGCGGAGAAATTACTGTTTGTGCATTTACAATATTCATTGATTTTTGCCATTGAAAAACATCATGTTATTCATATACCAGAAATGTTTGAAGCTACTGACTGAATGAAAGGAGCTGGCATCTCACTCTCTTTGAATCTTCTTTATCATGCTAAGAGGAGCAGGAAAAAGCAAAAAATTTCAGAATTGCACCTTGCAATGCGGAGAAATTACTGTTTGTGCATTTACAATATTCATTTATTTTTGCCATTGAAAAACGTCCAGAAATGATTGAAGCTACTGACTGAATGAAAGGAGCTGGCATCTCACTCTCTTTGAATCTTCTTTATCATGCTAAGAGGAGCAGGAAAAAGCAAAAAATTTCAGAATTGCACCTTGCAATGCGGAGAAATTACTGTTTGTGCATTTACAATATTCATTGATTTTTGCCATTGAAAAACGTCCAGAAATGATTGAAGCTACTGACTGAATGAAAGGAGCTGGCATCTCACTCTCTTTGAATCTTCTTTATCATGCTAAGAGGAGCAGGAAAAAGCAAAAAATTTCAGAATTGCACCTTGCAATGCGGAGAAATTACTGTTTGTGCATTTACAATATTCATTGATTTTTGCCATTGAAAAACGTCCAGAAATGATTGAAGCTACTGACTGAATGAAAGGAGCTGGCATCTCACTCTCTTTGAATCTTCTTTATCATGCTAAGAGGAGCAGGAAAAAGCAAAAAATTTCAGAATTGCACCTTGCAATGCGGAGAAATTACTGTTTGTGCATTTACAATATTCATTGATTTTTGCCATTGAAAAACATCATGTTATTCATATTCCAGAAATGATTGAAGCTACTGACTGAATGAAAGGAGCTGGCATCTCACTCTCTTTGAATCTTCTTTATCATGCTAAGAGGAGCAGGAAAAAGCAAAAAATTTCAGAATTGCACCTTGCAATGCGGAGAAATTACTGTTTGTGCATTTACAATATTCAATGATTTTTGCCATTGAAAAACGTCCAGAAATGATTGAAGCTACTGACTGAATGAAAGGAGCTGGCATCTCACTCTCTTTGAATCTTCTTTATCATGCTAAGAGGAGCAGGAAAAAGCAAAATATTTCAGAATTGCACCTTGCAATGCGGAGAAATTACTGTTTGTGCATTTACAATATTCATTGATTTTTGCCATTGAAAAACATCATGTTATTCATATACCAGAAATGTTTGAAGCTACTGACTGAATGAAAGGAGCTGGCATCTCACTCTCTTTGAATCTTCTTTATCATGCTAAGAGGAGCAGGAAAAAGCAAAAAATTTCAGAATTGCACCTTGCAATGCGGAGAAATTACTGTTTGTGCATTTACAATATTCATTGATTTTTGCCATTGAAAAACGTCCAGAAATGATTGAAGCTACTGACTGAATGAAAAGAGCTGGCATCTCACTCTCTTTGAATCTTGTTTATCACGCTAAGAGGAGCAGGAAAAAGCAAAAAATTTCAGAATTGCACCTTGCAATGCGGAGAAATTACTGTTTGTGCATTTACAATATTCATTGATTTTTGCCATTGAAAAACGTCCAGAAATGATTGAAGCTACTGACTGAATGAAAGGAGCTGGCATCTCACTCTCTTTGAATCTTCTTTATCATGCTAAGAGGAGCAGGAAAAAGCAAAAAATTTCAGAATTGCACCTTGCAATGCGGAGAAATTACTGTTTGTGCATTTACAATATTCATTGATTTTTGCCATTGAAAAACATCATGTTATTCATATACCAGAAATGATTGAAGCTACTGACTGAATGAAAGGAGCTGGCATCTCACTCTCTTTGAATCTTCTTTATCATGCTAAGAGGAGCAGGAAAAAGCAAAAAATTTCAGAATTGCACCTTGCAATGCGGAGAAATTACTGTTTGTGCATTTACAATATTCAATGATTTTTGCCATTGAAAAACGTCCAGAAATGATTGAAGCTACTGACTGAATGAAAGGAGCTGGCATCTCACTCTCTTTGAATCTTCTTTATCATGCTAAGAGGAGCAGGAAAAAGCAAAAAATTTCAGAATTGCACCTTGCAATGCGGAGAAATTACTGTTTGTGCATTTACAATATTCATTGATTTTTGCCATTGAAAAACATCATGTTATTCATATTCCAGAAATGATTGAAGCTACTGACTGAATGAAAGGAGCTGGCATCTCACTCTCTTTGAATCTTCTTTATCATGCTAAGAGGAGCAGGAAAAAGCAAAAAATTTCAGAATTGCACCTTGCAATGCGGAGAAATTACTGTTTGTGCATTTACAATATTCAATGATTTTTGCCATTGAAAAACGTCCAGAAATGATTGAAGCTACTGACTGAATGAAAGGAGCTGGCATCTCACTCTCTTTGAATCTTCTTTATCATGCTAAGAGGAGCAGGAAAAAGCAAAAAATTTCAGAATTGCACCTTGCAATGCGGAGAAATTACTGTTTGTGCATTTACAATATTCATTGATTTTTGCCATTGAAAAACATCATGTTATTCATATTCCAGAAATGATTGAAGCTACTGACTGAATGAAAGGAGCTGGCATCTCACTCTCTTTGAATCTTCTTTATCATGCTAAGAGGAGCAGGAAAAAGCAAAAAATTTCAGAATTGCACCTTGCAATGCGGAGAAATTACTGTTTGTGCATTTACAATATTCAATGATTTTTGCCATTGAAAAACGTCCAGAAATGATTGAAGCTACTGACTGAATGAAAGGAGCTGGCATCTCACTCTCTTTGAATCTTCTTTATCATGCTAAGAGGAGCAGGAAAAAGCAAAAAATTTCAGAATTGCACCTTGCAATGCGGAGAAATTACTGTTTGTGCATTTACAATATTCATTGATTTTTGCCATTGAAAAACATCATGTTATTCATATACCAGAAATGTTTGAAGCTACTGACTGAATGAAAGGAGCTGGCATCTCACTCTCTTTGAATCTTCTTTATCATGCTAAGAGGAGCAGGAAAAAGCAAAAAATTTCAGAATTGCACCTTGCAATGCGGAGAAATTACTGTTTGTGCATTTACAATATTCATTGATTTTTGCCATTGAAAAACGTCCAGAAATGATTGAAGCTACTGACTGAATGAAAAGAGCTGGCATCTCACTCTCTTTGAATCTTGTTTATCACGCTAAGAGGAGCAGGAAAAAGCAAAAAATTTCAGAATTGCACCTTGCAATGCGGAGAAATTACTGTTTGTGCATTTACAATATTCATTGATTTTTGCCATTGAAAAACGTCCAGAAATGATTGAAGCTACTGACTGAATGAAAGGAGCTGGCATCTCACTCTCTTTGAATCTTCTTTATCATGCTAAGAGGAGCAGGAAAAAGCAAAAAATTTCAGAATTGCACCTTGCAATGCGAAGAAATTACTGTTTGTGCATTTACAATATTCATTGATTTTTGCCATTGAAAAACATCATGTTATTCATATACCAGAAATGATTGAAGCTACTGACTGAATGAAAGGAGCTGGCATCTCACTCTCTTTGAATCTTCTTTATCATGCTAAGAGGAGCAGGAAAAAGCAAAAAATTTCAGAATTGCACCTTGCAATGCGGAGAAATTACTGTTTGTGCATTTACAATATTCAATGATTTTTGCCATTGAAAAACGTCCAGAAATGATTGAAGCTACTGACTGAATGAAAGGAGCTGGCATCTCACTCTCTTTGAATCTTCTTTATCATGCTAAGAGGAGCAGGAAAAAGCAAAAAATTTCAGAATTGCACCTTGCAATGCGGAGAAATTACTGTTTGTGCATTTACAATATTCATTGATTTTTGCCATTGAAAAACATCATGTTATTCATATTCCAGAAATGATTGAAGCTACTGACTGAATGAAAGGAGCTGGCATCTCACTCTCTTTGAATCTTCTTTATCATGCTAAGAGGAGCAGGAAAAAGCAAAAAATTTCAGAATTGCACCTTGCAATGCGGAGAAATTACTGTTTGTGCATTTACAATATTCAATGATTTTTGCCATTGAAAAACGTCCAGAAATGATTGAAGCTACTGACTGAATGAAAGGAGCTGGCATCTCACTCTCTTTGAATCTTCTTTATCATGCTAAGAGGAGCAGGAAAAAGCAAAAAATTTCAGAATTGCACCTTGCAATGCGGAGAAATTACTGTTTGTGCATTTACAATATTCATTGATTTTTGCCATTGAAAAACATCATGTTATTCATATACCAGAAATGTTTGAAGCTACTGACTGAATGAAAGGAGCTGGCATCTCACTCTCTTTGAATCTTCTTTATCATGCTAAGAGGAGCAGGAAAAAGCAAAAAATTTCAGAATTGCACCTTGCAATGCGGAGAAATTACTGTTTGTGCATTTACAATATTCAATGATTTTTGCCATTGAAAAACGTCCAGAAATGATTGAAGCTACTGACTGAATGAAAGGAGCTGGCATCTCACTCTCTTTGAATCTTCTTTATCATGCTAAGAGGAGCAGGAAAAAGCAAAAAATTTCAGAATTGCACCTTGCAATGCGGAGAAATTACTGTTTGTGCATTTACAATATTCATTGATTTTTGCCATTGAAAAACATCATGTTATTCATATACCAGAAATGTTTGAAGCTACTGACTGAATGAAAGGAGCTGGCATCTCACTCTCTTTGAATCTTCTTTATCATGCTAAGAGGAGCAGGAAAAAGCAAAAAATTTCAGAATTGCACCTTGCAATGCGGAGAAATTACTGTTTGTGCATTTACAATATTCATTGATTTTTGCCATTGAAAAACGTCCAGAAATGATTGTAGCTACTGACTGAATGAAAGGAGCTGGCATCTCACTCTCTTTGAATCTTCTTTATCATGCTAAGAGGAGCAGGAAAAAGCAAAAAATTTCAGAATTGCACCTTGCAATGCGGAGAAATTACTGTTTGTGCATTTACAATATTCATTGATTTTTGCCATTGAAAAACGTCCAGAAATGATTGAAGCTACTGACTGAATGAAAGGAGCTGGCATCTCACTCTCTTTGAATCTTGTTTATCATGCTAAGAGGAGCAGGAAAAAGCAAAAAATTTCAGAATTGCATCTTGCAATGCGGAGAAATTACTGTTTGTGCATTTACAATATTCATTGATTTTTGCCATTGAAAAACGTCCAGAAATGATTGAAGCTACTGACTGAATGAAAGGAGCTGGCATCTCACTCTCTTTGAATCTTCTTTATCATGCTAAGAGGAGCAGGAAAAAGCAAAAAATTTCAGAATTGCACCTTGCAATGCGGAGAAATTACTGTTTGTGCATTTACAATATTCATTGATTTTTGCCATTGAAAAACATCATGTTATTCATATTCCAGAAATGATTGAAGCTACTGACTGAATGAAAGGAGCTGGCATCTCACTCTCTTTGAATCTTCTTTATCATGCTAAGAGGAGCAGGAAAAAGCAAAAAATTTCAGAATTGCACCTTGCAATGCGGAGAAATTACTGTTTGTGCATTTACAATATTCAATGATTTTTGCCATTGAAAAACGTCCAGAAATGATTGAAGCTACTGACTGAATGAAAGGAGCTGGCATCTCACTCTCTTTGAATCTTCTTTATCATGCTAAGAGGAGCAGGAAAAAGCAAAAAATTTCAGAATTGCACCTTGCAATGCGGAGAAATTACTGTTTGTGCATTTACAATATTCATTGATTTTTGCCATTGAAAAACATCATGTTATTCATATACCAGAAATGTTTGAAGCTACTGACTGAATGAAAGGAGCTGGCATCTCACTCTCTTTGAATCTTCTTTATCATGCTAAGAGGAGCAGGAAAAAGCAAAAAATTTCAGAATTGCACCTTGCAATGCGGAGAAATTACTGTTTGTGCATTTACAATATTCATTGATTTTTGCCATTGAAAAACGTCCAGAAATGATTGTAGCTACTGACTGAATGAAAGGAGCTGGCATCTCACTCTCTTTGAATCTTCTTTATCATGCTAAGAGGAGCAGGAAAAAGCAAAAAATTTCAGAATTGCACCTTGCAATGCGGAGAAATTACTGTTTGTGCATTTACAATATTCATTGATTTTTGCCATTGAAAAACGTCCAGAAATGATTGAAGCTACTGACTGAATGAAAGGAGCTGGCATCTCACTCTCTTTGAATCTTGTTTATCATGCTAAGAGGAGCAGGAAAAAGCAAAAAATTTCAGAATTGCACCTTGCAATGCGGAGAAATTACTGTTTGTGCATTTACAATATTCATTGATTTTTGCCATTGAAAAACGTCCAGAAATGATTGAAGCTACTGACTGAATGAAAGGAGCTGGCATCTCACTCTCTTTGAATCTTCTTTATCATGCTAAGAGGAGCAGGAAAAAGCAAAAAATTTCAGAATTGCACCTTGCAATGCGGAGAAATTACTGTTTGTGCATTTACAATATTCATTGATTTTTGCCATTGAAAAACATCATGTTATTCATATACCAGAAATGTTTGAAGCTACTGACTGAATGAAAGGAGCTGGCATCTCACTCTCTTTGAGTCTTCTTTATCATGCTAAGAGGAGCAGAAAAAAGCAAAAAATTTCAGAATTGCACCTTGCAATGCGGAGAAATTACTGTTTGTGCATTTACAATATTCATTGATTTTTGCCATTGAAAAACGTCCAGAAATGATTGAAGCTACTGACTGAATGAAAGGAGCTGGCATCTCACTCTCTTTGAATCTTGTTTATCATGCTAAGAGGAGCAGGAAAAAGCAAAAAATTTCAGAATTGCACCTTGCAATGCGGAGAAATTACTGTTTGTGCATTTACAATATTCATTGATTTTTGCCATTGAAAAACGTCCAGAAATGATTGAAGCTACTGACAATGAAAGGAGCTGGCATCTCACTCTCTTTGAATCTTCTTTATCATGCTAAGAGGAGCAGGAAAAAGCAAAAAATTTCAGAATTGCACCTTGCAATGCGGAGAAATTACTGTTTGTGCATTTACAATATTCATTGATTTTTGCCATTGAAAAACATCATGTTATTCATATACCAGAAATGATTGAAGCTACTGACTGAATGAAAGGAGCTGGCATCTCACTCTCTTTGAATCTTCTTTATCATGCTAAGAGGAGCAGGAAAAAGCAAAAAATTTCAGAATTGCACCTTGCAATGCGGAGAAATTACTGTTTGTGCATTTACAATATTCATTGATTTTTGCCATTGAAAAACGTCCAGAAATGATTGAAGCTACTGACTGAATGAAAAGAGCTGGCATCTCACTCTCTTTGAATCTTGTTTATCACGCTAAGAGGAGCAGGAAAAAGCAAAAAATTTCAGAATTGCACCTTGCAATGCGGAGAAATTACTGTTTGTGCATTTACAATATTCATTGATTTTTGCCATTGAAAAACGTCCAGAAATGATTGAAGCTACTGACTGAATGAAAGGAGCTGGCATCTCACTCTCTTTGAATCTTCTTTATCATGCTAAGAGGAGCAGGAAAAAGCAAAAAATTTCAGAATTGCACCGTGCAATGCGGAGAAATTACTGTTTGTGCATTTACAATATTCATTGATTTTTGCCATTGAAAAACATCATGTTATTCATATACCAGAAATGATTGAAGCTACTGACTGAATGAAAGGAGCTGGCATCTCACTCTCTTTGAATCTTCTTTATCATGCTAAGAGGAGCAGGAAAAAGCAAAAAATTTCAGAATTGCACCTTGCAATGCGGAGAAATTACTGTTTGTGCATTTACAATATTCAATGATTTTTGCCATTGAAAAACGTCCAGAAATGATTGAAGCTACTGACTGAATGAAAGGAGCTGGCATCTCACTCTCTTTGAATCTTCTTTATCATGCTAAGAGGAGCAGGAAAAAGCAAAAAATTTCAGAATTGCACCTTGCAATGCGGAGAAATTACTGTTTGTGCATTTACAATATTCATTGATTTTTGCCATTGAAAAACATCATGTTATTCATATTCCAGAAATGATTGAAGCTACTGACTGAATGAAAGGAGCTGGCATCTCACTCTCTTTGAATCTTCTTTATCATGCTAAGAGGAGCAGGAAAAAGCAAAAAATTTCAGAATTGCACCTTGCAATGCGGAGAAATTACTGTTTGTGCATTTACAATATTCATTGATTTTTGCCATTGAAAAACGTCCAGAAATGATTGAAGCTACTGACTGAATGAAAGGAGCTGGCATCTCACTCTCTTTGAATCTTCTTTATCATGCTAAGAGGAGCAGGAAAAAGCAAAAAATTTCAGAATTGCACCTTGCAATGCGGAGAAATTACTGTTTGTGCATTTACAATATTCATTGATTTTTGCCATTGAAAAACGTCCAGAAATGATTGAAGCTACTGACTGAATGAAAGGAGCTGGCATCTCACTCTCTTTGAATCTTGTTTATCATGCTAAGAGGAGCAGGAAAAAGCAAAAAATTTCAGAATTGCACCTTGCAATGCGGAGAAATTACTGTTTGTGCATTTACAATATTCATTGATTTTTGCCATTGAAAAACGTCCAGAAATGATTGAAGCTACTGACTGAATGAAAGGAGCTGGCATCTCACTCTCTTTGAATCTTCTTTATCATGCTAAGAGGAGCAGGAAAAAGCAAAAAATTTCAGAATTGCACCTTGCAATGCGGAGAAATTACTGTTTGTGCATTTACAATATTCATTGATTTTTGCCATTGAAAAACGTCCAGAAATGATTGAAGCTACTGACTGAATGAAAGGAGCTGGCATCTCACTCTCTTTGAATCTTGTTTATCATGCTAAGAGGAGCAGGAAAAAGCAAAAATTTCAGAATTGCACCTTGCAATGCGGAGAAATTACTGTTTGTGCATTTACAATATTCAATGATTTTTGCCATTGAAAAACGTCCAGAAATGATTGAAGCTACTGACTGAATGAAAGGAGCTGGCATCTCACTCTCTTTGAATCTTCTTTACCATGCTAAGAGGAGCAGGAAAAAGCAAAAAATTTCAGAATTGCACCTTGCAATGCGTAGAAATTACTGTTTGTGCATTTACAATATTCATTGATTTTTGCCATTGAAAAACATCATGTTATTCATATTCCAGAAATGATTGAAGCTACTGACTGAATGAAAGGAGCTGGCATCTCACTCTCTTTGAATCTTCTTTATCATGCTAAGAGGAGCAGGAAAAAGCAAAAAATTTCAGAATTGCACCTTGCAATGCGGAGAAATTACTGTTTGTGCATTTACAATATTCATTGATTTTTGCCATTGAAAAACATCATGTTATTCATATTCCAGAAATGATTGAAGCTACTGACTGAATGAAAGGAGCTGGCATCTCACTCTCTTTGAATCTTCTTTATCATGCTAAGAGGAGCAGGAAAAAGCAAAAAATTTCAGAATTGCACCTTGCAATGCGGAGAAATTACTGTTTGTGCATTTACAATATTCAATGATTTTTGCCATTGAAAAACGTCCAGAAATGATTGAAGCTACTGACTGAATGAAAGGAGCTGGCATCTCACTCTCTTTGAATCTTGTTTATCATGCTAAGAGGAGCAGGAAAAAGCAAAAAATTTCAGAATTGCACCTTGCAATGCGGAGAAATTACTGTTTGTGCATTTACAATATTCATTGATTTTTGCCATTGAAAAACGTCCAGAAATGATTGAAGCTACTGACTGAATGAAAGGAGCTGGCATCTCACTCTCTTTGAATCTTCTTTATCATGCTAAGAGGAGCAGGAAAAAGCAAAAAATTTCAGAATTGCACCTTGCAATGCGGAGAAATTACTGTTTGTGCATTTACAATATTCATTGATTTTTGCCATTGAAAAACGTCCAGAAATGATTGAAGCTACTGACTGAATGAAAGGAGCTGGCATCTCACTCTCTTTGAATCTTGTTTATCATGCTAAGAGGAGCAGGAAAAAGCAAAAATTTCAGAATTGCACCTTGCAATGCGGAGAAATTACTGTTTGTGCATTTACAATATTCAATGATTTTTGCCATTGAAAAACGTCCAGAAATGATTGAAGCTACTGACTGAATGAAAGGAGCTGGCATCTCACTCTCTTTGAATCTTCTTTACCATGCTAAGAGGAGCAGGAAAAAGCAAAAAATTTCAGAATTGCACCTTGCAATGCGGAGAAATTACTGTTTGTGCATTTACAATATTCATTGATTTTTGCCTTTGAAAAACATCATGTTATTCATATACCAGAAATGATTGAAGCTACTGACTGAATGAAAGGAGCTGGCATCTCACTCTCTTTGAATCTTCTTTATCATGCTAAGAGGAGCAGGAAAAAGCAAAAAATTTCAGAATTGCACCTTGCAATGCGGAGAAATTACTGTTTGTGCATTTACAATATTCATTGATTTTTGCCATTGAAAAACATCATGTTATTCATATACCAGAAATGTTTGAAGCTACTGACTGAATGAAAGGAGCTGGCATCTCACTCTCTTTGAATCTTCTTTATCATGCTAAGAGGAGCAGGAAAAAGCAAAAAATTTCAGAATTGCACCTTGCAATGCGGAGAAATTACTGTTTGTGCATTTACAATATTCATTTATTTTTGCCATTGAAAAACGTCCAGAAATGATTGAAGCTACTGACTGAATGAAAGGAGCTGGCATCTCACTCTCTTTGAATCTTCTTTATCATGCTAAGAGGAGCAGAAAAAAGCAAAAAATTTCAGAATTGCACCTTGCAATGCGGAGAAATTACTGTTTGTGCATTTACAATATTCATTGATTTTTGCCATTGAAAAACGTCCAGAAATGATTGAAGCTACTGACTGAATGAAAGGAGCTGGCATCTCACTCTCTTTGAATCTTGTTTATCATGCTAAGAGGAGCAGGAAAAAGCAAAAAATTTCAGAATTGCACCTTGCAATGCGGAGAAATTACTGTTTGTGCATTTACAATATTCATTGATTTTTGCCATTGAAAAACGTCCAGAAATGATTGAAGCTACTGACTGAATGAAAGGAGCTGGCATCTCACTCTCTTTGAATCTTCTTTATCATGCTAAGAGGAGCAGGAAAAAGCAAAAAATTTCAGAATTGCACCTTGCAATGCGGAGAAATTACTGTTTGTGCATTTACAATATTCATTGATTTTTGCCATTGAAAAACATCATGTTATTCATATACCAGAAATGTTTGAAGCTACTGACTGAATGAAAGGAGCTGGCATCTCACTCTCTTTGAATCTTCTTTATCATGCTAAGAGGAGCAGGAAAAAGCAAAAAATTTCAGAATTGCACCTTGCAATGCGGAGAAATTACTGTTTGTGCATTTACAATATTCATTGATTTTTGCCATTGAAAAACATCCAGAAATGATTGAAGCTACTGACTGAATGAAAGGAGCTCTCATCTCACTCTCTTTGAATCTTGTTTATCATGCTAAGAGGAGCAGGAAAAAGCAAAAAAATTCAGAATTGCACCTTGCAATGCGGAGAAATTACTGTTTGTGCATTTACAATATTCATTGATTTTTGCCATTGAAAAACGTCCAGAAATGATTGAAGCTACTGACTGAATGAAAGGAGCTGGCATCTCACTCTCTTTGAATCTTCTTTATCATGCTAAGAGGAGCAGGAAAAAGCAAAAAATTTCAGAATTGCACCTTGCAATGCGGAGAAATTACTGTTTGTGCATTTACAATATTCATTGATTTTTGCCATTGAAAAACATCATGTTATTCATATACCAGAAATGATTGAAGCTACTGACTGAATGAAAGGAGCTGGCATCTCACTCTCTTTGAATCTTCTTTATCATGCTAAGAGGAGCAGGAAAAAGCAAAAAATTTCAGAATTGCACCTTGCAATGCGGAGAAATTACTGTTTGTGCATTTACAATATTCATTGATTTTTGCCATTGAAAAACGTCCAGAAATGATTGAAGCTACTGACTGAATGAAAGGAGCTGGCATCTCACTCTCTTTGAATCTTGTTTATCATGCTAAGAGGAGCAGGAAAAAGCAAAAAATTTCAGAATTGCACCTTGCAATGCGGAGAAATTACTGTTTGTGCATTTACAATATTCATTGATTTTTGCCATTGAAAAACGTCCAGAAATGATTGAAGCTACTGACTGAATGAAAGGAGCTGGCATCTCACTCTCTTTGAATCTTCTTTATCATGCTAAGAGGAGCAGGAAAAAGCAAAAAATTTCAGAATTGCACCTTGCAATGCGGAGAAATTACTGTTTGTGCATTTACAATATTCATTGATTTTTGCCATTGAAAAACGTCCAGAAATGATTGAAGCTACTGACTGAATGAAAGGAGCTGGCATCTCACTCTCTTTGAATCTTGTTTATCATGCTAAGAGGAGCAGGAAAAAGCAAAAATTTCAGAATTGCACCTTGCAATGCGGAGAAATTACTGTTTGTGCATTTACAATATTCAATGATTTTTGCCATTGAAAAACGTCCAGAAATGATTGAAGCTACTGACTGAATGAAAGGAGCTGGCATCTCACTCTCTTTGAATCTTCTTTACCATGCTAAGAGGAGCAGGAAAAAGCAAAAAATTTCAGAATTGCACCTTGCAATGCGGAGAAATTACTGTTTGTGCATTTACAATATTCATTGATTTTTGCCATTGAAAAACATCATGTTATTCATATTCCAGAAATGATTGAAGCTACTGACTGAATGAAAGGAGCTGGCATCTCACTCTCTTTGAATCTTCTTTATCATGCTAAGAGGAGCAGGAAAAAGCAAAAAATTTCAGAATTGCACCTTGCAATGCGGAGAAATTACTGTTTGTGCATTTACAATATTCATTGATTTTTGCCATTGAAAAACATCATGTTATTCATATTCCAGAAATGATTGAAGCTACTGACTGAATGAAAGGAGCTGGCATCTCACTCTCTTTGAATCTTCTTTATCATGCTAAGAGGAGCAGGAAAAAGCAAAAAATTTCAGAATTGCACCTTGCAATGCGGAGAAATTACTGTTTGTGCATTTACAATATTCAATGATTTTTGCCATTGAAAAACGTCCAGAAATGATTGAAGCTACTGACTGAATGAAAGGAGCTGGCATCTCACTCTCTTTGAATCTTGTTTATCATGCTAAGAGGAGCAGGAAAAAGCAAAAAATTTCAGAATTGCACCTTGCAATGCGGAGAAATTACTGTTTGTGCATTTACAATATTCATTGATTTTTGCCATTGAAAAACGTCCAGAAATGATTGAAGCTACTGACTGAATGAAAGGAGCTGGCATCTCACTCTCTTTGAATCTTCTTTATCATGCTAAGAGGAGCAGGAAAAAGCAAAAAATTTCAGAATTGCACCTTGCAATGCGGAGAAATTACTGTTTGTGCATTTACAATATTCATTGATTTTTGCCATTGAAAAACGTCCAGAAATGATTGAAGCTACTGACTGAATGAAAGGAGCTGGCATCTCACTCTCTTTGAATCTTGTTTATCATGCTAAGAGGAGCAGGAAAAAGCAAAAATTTCAGAATTGCACCTTGCAATGCGGAGAAATTACTGTTTGTGCATTTACAATATTCAATGATTTTTGCCATTGAAAAACGTCCAGAAATGATTGAAGCTACTGACTGAATGAAAGGAGCTGGCATCTCACTCTCTTTGAATCTTCTTTACCATGCTAAGAGGAGCAGGAAAAAGCAAAAAATTTCAGAATTGCACCTTGCAATGCGGAGAAATTACTGTTTGTGCATTTACAATATTCATTGATTTTTGCCTTTGAAAAACATCATGTTATTCATATACCAGAAATGATTGAAGCTACTGACTGAATGAAAGGAGCTGGCATCTCACTCTCTTTGAATCTTCTTTATCATGCTAAGAGGAGCAGGAAAAAGCAAAAAATTTCAGAATTGCACCTTGCAATGCGGAGAAATTACTGTTTGTGCATTTACAATATTCATTGATTTTTGCCATTGAAAAACATCATGTTATTCATATACCAGAAATGTTTGAAGCTACTGACTGAATGAAAGGAGCTGGCATCTCACTCTCTTTGAATCTTCTTTATCATGCTAAGAGGAGCAGGAAAAAGCAAAAAATTTCAGAATTGCACCTTGCAATGCGGAGAAATTACTGTTTGTGCATTTACAATATTCATTTATTTTTGCCATTGAAAAACGTCCAGAAATGATTGAAGCTACTGACTGAATGAAAGGAGCTGGCATCTCACTCTCTTTGAATCTTCTTTATCATGCTAAGAGGAGCAGAAAAAAGCAAAAAATTTCAGAATTGCACCTTGCAATGCGGAGAAATTACTGTTTGTGCATTTACAATATTCATTGATTTTTGCCATTGAAAAACGTCCAGAAATGATTGAAGCTACTGACTGAATGAAAGGAGCTGGCATCTCACTCTCTTTGAATCTTGTTTATCATGCTAAGAGGAGCAGGAAAAAGCAAAAAATTTCAGAATTGCACCTTGCAATGCGGAGAAATTACTGTTTGTGCATTTACAATATTCATTGATTTTTGCCATTGAAAAACGTCCAGAAATGATTGAAGCTACTGACTGAATGAAAGGAGCTGGCATCTCACTCTCTTTGAATCTTCTTTATCATGCTAAGAGGAGCAGGAAAAAGCAAAAAATTTCAGAATTGCACCTTGCAATGCGGAGAAATTACTGTTTGTGCATTTACAATATTCATTGATTTTTGCCATTGAAAAACATCATGTTATTCATATACCAGAAATGTTTGAAGCTACTGACTGAATGAAAGGAGCTGGCATCTCACTCTCTTTGAATCTTCTTTATCATGCTAAGAGGAGCAGGAAAAAGCAAAAAATTTCAGAATTGCACCTTGCAATGCGGAGAAATTACTGTTTGTGCATTTACAATATTCATTGATTTTTGCCATTGAAAAACATCCAGAAATGATTGAAGCTACTGACTGAATGAAAGGAGCTCTCATCTCACTCTCTTTGAATCTTGTTTATCATGCTAAGAGGAGCAGGAAAAAGCAAAAAAATTCAGAATTGCACCTTGCAATGCGGAGAAATTACTGTTTGTGCATTTACAATATTCATTGATTTTTGCCATTGAAAAACGTCCAGAAATGATTGAAGCTACTGACTGAATGAAAGGAGCTGGCATCTCACTCTCTTTGAATCTTCTTTATCATGCTAAGAGGAGCAGGAAAAAGCAAAAAATTTCAGAATTACACCTTGCAATGCGGAGAAATTACTGTTTGTGCATTTACAATATTCATTGATTTTTGCCATTGAAAAACATCATGTTATTCATATACCAGAAATGATTGAAGCTACTGACTGAATGAAAGGAGCTGGCATCTCACTCTCTTTGAATCTTCTTTATCATGCTAAGAGGAGCAGGAAAAAGCAAAAAATTTCAGAATTGCACCTTGCAATGCGGAGAAATTACTGTTTGTGCATTTACAATATTCAATGATTTTTGCCATTGAAAAACGTCCAGAAATGATTGAAGCTACTGACTGAATGAAAGGAGCTGGCATCTCACTCTCTTTGAATCTTCTTTATCATGCTAAGAGGAGCAGGAAAAAGCAAAAAATTTCAGAATTGCACCTTGCAATGCGGAGAAATTACTGTTTGTGCATTTACAATATTCATTGATTTTTGCCATTGAAAAACATCATGCTATTCATATACCAGAAATGTTTGAAGCTACTGACTGAATGAAAGGAGCTGGCATCTCACTCTCTTTGAATCTTCTTTATCATGCTAAGAGGAGCAGGAAAAAGCAAAAAATTTCAGAATTGCACCTTGCAATGCGGAGAAATTACTGCTGTTTGTGCATTTACAATATTCATTGATTTTTGCCATTGAAAAACGTCCAGAAATGATTGAAGCTACTGACTGAATGAAAGGAGCTGGCATCTCACTCTCTTTGAATCTTGTTTATCATGCTAAGAGGAGCAGGAAAAAGCAAAAAATTTCAGAATTGCACCTTGCAATGCGGAGAAATTACTGTTTGTGCATTTACAATATTCATTGATTTTTGCCATTGAAAAACGTCCAGAAATGATTGAAGCTACTGACTGAATGAAAGGAGCTGGCATCTCACTCTCTTTGAATCTTCTTTATCATGCTAAGAGGAGCAGGAAAAAGCAAAAAATTTCAGAATTGCACCTTGCAATGCGGAGAAATTACTGTTTGTGCATTTACAATATTCATTGATTTTTGCCATTGAAAAACATCATGTTATTCATATACCAGAAATGATTGAAGCTACTGACTGAATGAAAGGAGCTGGCATCTCACTCTCTTTGAATCTTCTTTATCATGCTAAGAGGAGCAGGAAAAAGCAAAAAATTTCAGAATTGCACCTTGCAATGCGGAGAAATTACTGTTTGTGCATTTACAATATTCAATGATTTTTGCCATTGAAAAACGTCCAGAAATGATTGAAGCTACTGACTGAATGAAAGGAGCTGGCATCTCACTCTCTTTGAATCTTCTTTATCATGCTAAGAGGAGCAGGAAAAAGCAAAAAATTTCAGAATTGCACCTTCCAATGCGGAGAAATTACTGTTTGTGCATTTACAATATTCATTGATTTTTGCCATTGAAAAACATCATGTTATTCATATACCAGAAATGTTTGAAGCTACTGACTGAATGAAAGGAGCTGGCATCTCACTCTCTTTGAATCTTTTTTATCATGCTAAGAGGAGCAGGAAAAAGCAAAAAATTTCAGAATTGCACCTTGCAATGCGGAGAAATTACTGTTTGTGCATTTACAATATTCATTGATTTTTGCCATTGAAAAACATCCAGAAATGATTGAAGCTACTGACTGAATGAAAGGAGCTCTCATCTCACTCTCTTTGAATCTTGTTTATCATGCTAAGAGGAGCAGGAAAAAGCAAAAAAATTCAGAATTGCACCTTGCAATGCGGAGAAATTACTGTTTGTGCATTTACAATATTCATTGATTTTTGCCATTGAAAAACGTCCAGAAATGATTGAAGCTACTGACTGAATGAAAGGAGCTGGCATCTCACTCTCTTTGAATCTTCTTTATCATGCTAAGAGGAGCAGGAAAAAGCAAAAAATTTCAGAATTGCACCTTGCAATGCGGAGAAATTACTGTTTGTGCATTTACAATATTCATTGATTTTTGCCATTGAAAAACATCATGTTATTCATATACCAGAAATGATTGAAGCTACTGACTGAATGAAAGGAGCTGGCATCTCACTCTCTTTGAATCTTCTTTATCATGCTAAGAGGAGCAGGAAAAAGCAAAAAATTTCAGAATTGCACCTTGCAATGCGGAGAAATTACTGTTTGTGCATTTACAATATTCAATGATTTTTGCCATTGAAAAACGTCCAGAAATGATTGAAGCTACTGACTGAATGAAAGGAGCTGGCATCTCACTCTCTTTGAATCTTCTTTATCATGCTAAGAGGAGCAGGAAAAAGCAAAAAATTTCAGAATTGCACCTTGCAATGCGGAGAAATTACTGTTTGTGCATTTACAATATTCATTGATTTTTGCCATTGAAAAACATCATGCTATTCATATACCAGAAATGTTTGAAGCTACTGACTGAATGAAAGGAGCTGGCATCTCACTCTCTTTGAATCTTCTTTATCATGCTAAGAGGAGCAGGAAAAAGCAAAAAATTTCAGAATTGCACCTTGCAATGCGGAGAAATTACTGTTTGTGCATTTACAATATTCATTGATTTTTGCCATTGAAAAACGTCCAGAAATGATTGAAGCTACTGACTGAATGAAAGGAGCTGGCATCTCACTCTCTTTGAATCTTGTTTATCATGCTAAGAGGAGCAGGAAAAAGCAAAAAATTTCAGAATTGCACCTTGCAATGCGGAGAAATTACTGTTTGTGCATTTACAATATTCATTGATTTTTGCCATTGAAAAACGTCCAGAAATGATTGAAGCTACTGACTGAATGAAAGGAGCTGGCATCTCACTCTCTTTGAATCTTCTTTATCATGCTAAGAGGAGCAGGAAAAAGCAAAAAATTTCAGAATTGCACCTTGCAATGCGGAGAAATTACTGTTTGTGCATTTACAATATTCAATGATTTTTGCCATTGAAAAACGTCCAGAAATGATTGAAGCTACTGACTGAATGAAAGGAGCTGGCATCTCACTCTCTTTGAATCTTCTTTATCATGCTAAGAGGAGCAGGAAAAAGCAAAAAATTTCAGAATTGCACCTTGCAATGCGGAGAAATTACTGTTTGTGCATTTACAATATTCATTGATTTTTGCCATTGAAAAACATCATGTTATTCATATACCAGAAATGTTTGAAGCTACTGACTGAATGAAAGGAGCTGGCATCTCACTCTCTTTGAGTCTTCTTTATCATGCTAAGAGGAGCAGAAAAAAGCAAAAAATTTCAGAATTGCACCTTGCAATGCGGAGAAATTACTGCTTGTGCATTTACAATATTCATTGATTTTTGCCATTGAAAAACATCATGTTATTCATATACCAGAAATGATTGAAGCTACTGACTGAATGAAAGGAGCTGGCATCTCTCTCTCTTTGAATCTTCTTTATCATGCTAAGAGGAGCAGGAAAAAGCAAAAAATTTCAGAATTGCACCTTGCAATGCGGAGAAATTACTGTTTGTGCATTTACAATATTCATTGATTTTTGCCATTGAAAAACGTCCAGAAATGATTGAAGCTACTGACTGAATGAAAGGAGCTGGCATCTCACTCTCTTTGAATCTTCTTTATCATGCTAAGAGGAGCAGGAAAAAGCAAAAAATTTCAGAATTGCACCTTGCAATGCGGAGAAATTACTGTTTGTGCATTTACAATATTCATTGATTTTTGCCATTGAAAAACATCATGTTATTCATATACCAGAAATGTTTGAAGCTACTGACTGAATGAAAGGAGCTGGCATCTCACTCTCTTTGAGTCTTCTTTATCATGCTAAGAGGAGCAGAAAAAAGCAAAAAATTTCAGAATTGCACCTTGCAATGCGGAGAAATTACTGTTTGTGCATTTACAATATTCATTGATTTTTGCCATTGAAAAACGTCCAGAAATGATTGAAGCTACTGACTGAATGAAAGGAGCTGGCATCTCACTCTCTTTGAATCTTGTTTATCATGCTAAGAGGAGCAGGAAAAAGCAAAAAATTTCAGAATTGCACCTTGCAATGCGGAGAAATTACTGTTTGTGCATTTACAATATTCATTGATTTTTGCCATTGAAAAACGTCCAGAAATGATTGAAGCTACTGACTGAATGAAAGGAGCTGGCATCTCACTCTCTTTGAATCTTCTTTATCATGCTAAGAGGAGCAGGAAAAAGCAAAAAATTTCAGAATTGCACCTTGCAATGCGGAGAAATTACTGTTTGTGCATTTACAATATTCATTGATTTTTGCCATTGAAAAACATCGTTATTCATATACCAGAAATGATTGAAGCTACTGACTGAATGAAAGGAGCTGGCATCTCACTCTCTTTGAATCTTCTTTATCATGCTAAGAGGAGCAGGAAAAAGCAAAAAATTTCAGAATTGCACCTTGCAATGCGGAGAAATTACTGTTTGTGCATTTACAATATTCAATGATTTTTGCCATTGAAAAACGTCCAGAAATGATTGAAGCTACTGACTGAATGAAAGGAGCTGGCATCTCACTCTCTTTGAATCTTGTTTATCATGCTAAGAGGAGCAGGAAAAAGCAAAAAATTTCAGAATTGCACCTTGCAATGCGGAGAAATTACTGTTTGTGCATTTACAATATTCATTGATTTTTGCCATTGAAAAACATCATGTTATTCATATACCAGAAATGATTGAAGCTACTGACTGAATGAAAGGAGCTGGCATCTCACTCTCTTTGAATCTTCTTTATCATGCTAAGAGGAGCAGGAAAAAGCAAAAAATTTCAGAATTGCACCTTGCAATGCGGAGAAATTACTGTTTGTGCATTTACAATATTCATTGATTTTTGCCATTGAAAAACGTCCAGAAATGATTGAAGCTACTGACTGAATGAAAGGAGCTGGCATCTCACTCTCTTTGAATCTTCTTTATCATGCTAAGAGGAGCAGGAAAAAGCAAAAAATTTCAGAATTGCACCTTGCAATGCGGAGAAATTACTGTTTGTGCATTTACAATATTCATTGATTTTTGCCATTGAAAAACATCATGTTATTCATATACCAGAAATGTTTGAAGCTACTGACTGAATGAAAGGAGCTGGCATCTCACTCTCTTTGAGTCTTCTTTATCATGCTAAGAGGAGCAGAAAAAAGCAAAAAATTTCAGAATTGCACCTTGCAATGCGGAGAAATTACTGTTTGTGCATTTACAATATTCAATGATTTTTGCCATTGAAAAACGTCCAGAAATGATTGAAGCTACTGACTGAATGAAAGGAGCTGGCATCTCACTCTCTTTGAATCTTGTTTATCATGCTAAGAGGAGCAGGAAAAAGCAAAAAATTTCAGAATTGCACCTTGCAATGCGGAGAAATTACTGTTTGTGCATTTACAATATTCATTGATTTTTGCCATTGAAAAACATCATGTTATTCATATACCAGAAATGATTGAAGCTACTGACTGAATGAAAGGAGCTGGCATCTCACTCTCTTTGAATCTTCTTTATCATGCTAAGAGGAGCAGGAAAAAGCAAAAAATTTCAGAATTGCACCTTGCAATGCGGAGAAATTACTGTTTGTGCATTTACAATATTCAATGATTTTTGCCATTGAAAAACGTCCAGAAATGATTGAAGCTACTGACTGAATGAAAGGAGCTGGCATCTCACTCTCTTTGAATCTTCTTTATCATGCTAAGAGGAGCAGGAAAAAGCAAAAAATTTCAGAATTGCACCTTGCAATGCGGAGAAATTACTGTTTGTGCATTTACAATATTCATTGATTTTTGCCATTGAAAAACGTCCAGAAATGATTGAAGCTACTGACTGAATGAAAGGAGCTGGCATCTCACTCTCTTTGAATCTTGTTTATCATGCTAAGAGGAGCAGGAAAAAGCAAAAAATTTCAGAATTGCACCTTGCAATGCGGAGAAATTACTGTTTGTGCATTTACAATATTCATTGATTTTTGCCATTGAAAAACGTCCTGAAATGATTGAAGCTACTGACTGAATGAAAGGAGCTGGCATCTCACTCTCTTTGAATCTTCTTTATCATGCTAAGAGGAGCAGGAAAAAGCAAAAAATTTCAGAATTGCACCTTGCAATGCGGAGAAATTACTGTTTGTGCATTTACAATATTCATTGATTTTTGCCATTGAAAAACATCATGTTATTCATATACCAGAAATGTTTGAAGCTACTGACTGAATGAAAGGAGCTGGCATCTCACTCTCTTTGAGTCTTCTTTATCATGCTAAGAGGAGCAGAAAAAAGCAAAAAATTTCAGAATTGCACCTTGCAATGCGGAGAAATTACTGTTTGTGCATTTACAATATTCATTGATTTTTGCCATTGAAAAACGTCCAGAAATGATTGAAGCTACTGACTGAATGAAAGGAGCTGGCATCTCACTCTCTTTGAATCTTGTTTATCATGCTAAGAGGAGCAGGAAAAAGCAAAAAATTTCAGAATTGCACCTTGCAATGCGGAGAAATTACTGTTTGTGCATTTACAATATTCATTGATTTTTGCCATTGAAAAACGTCCAGAAATGATTGAAGCTACTGACTGAATGAAAGGAGCTGGCATCTCACTCTCTTTGAATCTTCTTTATCATGCTAAGAGGAGCAGGAAAAAGCAAAAAATTTCAGAATTGCACCTTGCAATGCGGAGAAATTACTGTTTGTGCTTTTACAATATTCATTGATTTTTGCCATTGAAAAACATCATGTTATTCATATACCAGAAATGTTTGAAGCTACTGGCTGAATGAAAGGAGCTGGCATCTCACTCTCTTTGAATCTTCTTTATCATGCTAAGAGGAGCAGGAAAAAGCAAAAAATTTCAGAATTGCACCTTGCAATGCGGAGAAATTACTGTTTGTGCATTTACAATATTCATTGATTTTTGCCATTGAAAAACATCCAGAAATGATTGAAGCTACTGACTGAATGAAAGGAGCTCTCATCTCACTCTCTTTGAATCTTGTTTATCATGCTAAGAGGAGCAGGAAAAAGCAAAAAAATTCAGAATTGCACCTTGCAATGCGGAGAAATTACTGTTTGTGCATTTACAATATTCATTGATTTTTGCCATTGAAAAACGTCCAGAAATGATTGAAGCTACTGACTGAATGAAAGGAGCTGGCATCTCACTCTCTTTGAATCTTCTTTATCATGCTAAGAGGAGCAGGAAAAAGCAAAAAATTTCAGAATTGCACCTTGCAATGCGGAGAAATTACTGTTTGTGCATTTACAATATTCATTGATTTTTGCCATTGAAAAACATCATGTTATTCATATACCAGAAATGATTGAAGCTACTGACTGAATGAAAGGAGCTGGCATCTCACTCTCTTTGAATCTTCTTTATCATGCTAAGAGGAGCAGGAAAAAGCAAAAAACTTCAGAATTGCACCTTGCAATGCGGAGAAATTACTGTTTGTGCATTTACAATATTCAATGATTTTTGCCATTGAAAAACGTCCAGAAATGATTGAAGCTACTGACTGAATGAAAGGAGCTGGCATCTCACTCTCTTTGAATCTTCTTTATCATGCTAAGAGGAGCAGGAAAAAGCAAAAAATTTCAGAATTGCACCTTGCAATGCGGAGAAATTACTGTTTGTGCATTTACAATATTCATTGATTTTTGCCATTGAAAAACATCATGCTATTCATATACCAGAAATGTTTGAAGCTACTGACTGAATGAAAGGAGCTGGCATCTCACTCTCTTTGAATCTTCTTTATCATGCTAAGAGGAGCAGGAAAAAGCAAAAAATTTCAGAATTGCACCTTGCAATGCGGAGAAATTACTGTTTGTGCATTTACAATATTCATTGATTTTTGCCATTGAAAAACGTCCAGAAATGATTGAAGCTACTGACTGAATGAAAGGAGCTGGCATCTCACTCTCTTTGAATCTTGTTTATCATGCTAAGAGGAGCAGGAAAAAGCAAAAAATTTCAGAATTGCACCTTGCAATGCGGAGAAATTACTGTTTGTGCATTTACAATATTCATTGATTTTTGCCATTGAAAAACGTCCAGAAATGATTGAAGCTACTGACTGAATGAAAGGAGCTGGCATCTCACTCTCTTTGAATCTTCTTTATCATGCTAAGAGGAGCAGGAAAAAGCAAAAAATTTCAGAATTGCACCTTGCAATGCGGAGAAATTACTGTTTGTGCATTTACAATATTCATTGATTTTTGCCATTGAAAAACATCATGTTATTCATATACCAGAAATGATTGAAGCTACTGACTGAATGAAAGGAGCTGGCATCTCACTCTCTTTGAATCTTCTTTATCATGCTAAGAGGAGCAGGAAAAAGCAAAAAATTTCAGAATTGCACCTTGCAATGCGGAGAAATTACTGTTTGTGCATTTACAATATTCAATGATTTTTGCCATTGAAAAACGTCCAGAAATGATTGAAGCTACTGACTGAATGAAAGGAGCTGGCATCTCACTCTCTTTGAATCTTCTTTATCATGCTAAGAGGAGCAGGAAAAAGCAAAAAATTTCAGAATTGCACCTTCCAATGCGGAGAAATTACTGTTTGTGCATTTACAATATTCATTGATTTTTGCCATTGAAAAACATCATGTTATTCATATACCAGAAATGTTTGAAGCTACTGACTGAATGAAAGGAGCTGGCATCTCACTCTCTTTGAATCTTGTTTATCATGCTAAGAGGAGCAGGAAAAAGCAAAAAATTTCAGAATTGCACCTTGCAATGCGGAGAAATTACTGTTTGTGCATTTACAATATTCATTGATTTTTGCCATTGAAAAACGTCCTGAAATGATTGAAGCTACTGACTGAATGAAAGGAGCTGGCATCTCACTCTCTTTGAATCTTCTTTATCATGCTAAGAGGAGCAGGAAAAAGCAAAAAATTTCAGAATTGCACCTTGCAATGCGGAGAAATTACTGTTTGTGCATTTACAATATTCATTGATTTTTGCCATTGAAAAACATCATGTTATTCATATACCAGAAATGTTTGAAGCTACTGACTGAATGAAAGGAGCTGGCATCTCACTCTGAGTCTTCTTTATCATGCTAAGAGGAGCAGAAAAAAGCAAAAAATTTCAGAAATGCACCTTGCAATGCGGAGAAATTAGTTTGTGCATTTACAATATTCATTGATTTTTGCCATTGAAAAACGTCCAGAAATGATTGAAGCTACTGACTGAATGAAAGGAGCTGGCATCTCACTCTCTTTGAATCTTGTTTATCATGCTAAGAGGAGCAGGAAAAAGCAAAAAATTTCAGAATTGCACCTTGCAATGCGGAGAAATTACTGTTTGTGCATTTACAATATTCATTGATTTTGCCATTGAAAAACGTCCAGAAAATGATTGAAGCTACTGACTGAATGAAAGGAGCTGGCATCTCACTCTCTTTGAATCTTCTTTATCATGCTAAGAGGAGCAGGAAAAAGCAAAAAATTTCAGAATTGCACCTTGCAATGCGGAGAAATTACTGTTTGTGCATTTACAATATTCATTGATTTTTGCCATTGAAAAACATCATGTTATTCATATACCAGAAATGTTTGAAGCTACTGACTGAATGAAAGGAGCTGGCATCTCACTCTCTTTGAATCTTCTTTATCATGCTAAGAGGAGCAGGAAAAAGCAAAAAATTTCAGAATTGCACCTTGCAATGCGGAGAAATTACTGTTTGTGCATTTACAATATTCATTGATTTTTGCCATTGAAAAACATCCAGAAATGATTGAAGCTACTGACTGAATGAAAGGAGCTCTCATCTCACTCTCTTTGAATCTTGTTTATCATGCTAAGAGGAGCAGGAAAAAGCAAAAAAATTCAGAATTGCACCTTGCAATGCGGAGAAATTACTGTTTGTGCATTTACAATATTCATTGATTTTTGCCATTGAAAAACTTCCAGAAATGATTGAAGCTACTGACTGAATGAAAGGAGCTGGCATCTCACTCTCTTTGAATCTTCTTTATCATGCTAAGAGGAGCAGGAAAAAGCAAAAAATTTCAGAATTGCACCTTGCAATGGGGAGAAATTACTGTTTGTGCATTTACAATATTCATTGATTTTTGCCATTGAAAAACATCATGTTATTCATATACCAGAAATGATTGAAGCTACTGACTGAATGAAAGGAGCTGGCATCTCACTCTCTTTGAATCTTCTTTATCATGCTAAGAGGAGCAGGAAAAAGCAAAAAATTTCAGAATTGCACCTTGCAATGCGGAGAAATTACTGTTTGTGCATTTACAATATTCAATGATTTTTGCCATTGAAAAACGTCCAGAAATGATTGAAGCTACTGACTGAATGAAAGGAGCTGGCATCTCACTCTCTTTGAATCTTCTTTATCATGCTAAGAGGAGCAGGAAAAAGCAAAAAATTTCAGAATTGCACATTGCAATGCGGAGAAATTACTGTTTGTGCATTTACAATATTCATTGATTTTTGCCATTGAAAAACATCATGCTATTCATATACCAGAAATGTTTGAAGCTACTGACTGAATGAAAGGAGCTGGCATCTCACTCTCTTTGAATCTTCTTTATCATGCTAAGAGGAGCAGGAAAAAGCAAAAAATTTCAGAATTGCACCTTGCAATGCGGAGAAATTACTGTTTGTGCATTTACAATATTCATTGATTTTTGCCATTGAAAAACGTCCAGAAATGATTGAAGCTACTGACTGAATGAAAGGAGCTGGCATCTCACTCTCTTTGAATCTTCTTTATCATGCTAAGAGGAGCAGGAAAAAGCAAAAAATTTCAGAATTGCACCTTGCAATGCGGAGAAATTACTGTTTGTGCATTTACAATATTCATTGATTTTTGCCATTGAAAAACATCATGTTATTCATATACCAGAAATGATTGAAGCTACTGACTGAATGAAAGGAGCTGGCATCTCACTCTCTTTGAATCTTCTTTATCATGCTAAGAGGAGCAGGAAAAAGCAAAAAATTTCAGAATTGCACCTTGCAATGCGGAGAAATTTCTGTTTGTGCATTTACAATATTCAATGATTTTTGCCATTGAAAAACGTCCAGAAATGATTGAAGCTACTGACTGAATGAAAGGAGCTGGCATCTCACTCTCTTTGAATCTTCTTTATCATGCTAAGAGGAGCAGGAAAAAGCAAAAAATTTCAGAATTGCACCTTGCAATGCGGAGAAATTACTGTTTGTGCATTTACAATATTCATAGATTTTTGCCATTGAAAAACATCATGTTATTCATATACCAGAAATGTTTGAAGCTACTGACTGAATGAAAGGAGCTGGCATCTCACTCTCTTTGAGTCTTCTTTATCATGCTAAGAGGAGCAGAAAAAAGCAAAAAATTTCAGAATTGCACCTTGCAATGCGGAGAAATTACTGTTTGTGCATTTACAATATTCATTGATTTTTGCCATTGAAAAACATCCAGAAATGATTGAAGCTACTGACTGAATGAAAGGAGCTCTCATCTCACTCTCTTTGAATCTTGTTTATCATGCTAAGAGGAGCAGGAAAAAGCAAAAAAATTCAGAATTGCACCTTGCAATGCGGAGAAATTACTGTTTGTGCATTTACAATATTCATTGATTTTTGCCATTGAAAAACGTCCAGAAATGATTGAAGCTACTGACTGAATGAAAGGAGCTGGCATCTCACTCTCTTTGAATCTTCTTTATCATGCTAAGAGGAGCAGGAAAAAGCAAAAAATTTCAGAATTGCACCTTGCAATGCGGAGAAATTACTGTTTGTGCATTTACAATATTCATTGATTTTTGCCATTGAAAAACATCATGTTATTCATATACCAGAAATGATTGAAGCTACTGACTGAATGAAAGGAGCTGGCATCTCACTCTCTTTGAATCTTCTTTATCATGCTAAGAGGAGCAGGAAAAAGCAAAAAATTTCAGAATTGCACCTTGCAATGCGGAGAAATTACTGTTTGTGCATTTACAATATTCAATGATTTTTGCCATTGAAAAACGTCCAGAAATGATTGAAGCTACTGACTGAATGAAAGGAGCTGGCATCTCACTCTCTTTGAATCTTCTTTATCATGCTAAGAGGAGCAGGAAAAAGCAAAAAATTTCAGAATTGCACCTTGCAATGCGGAGAAATTACTGTTTGTGCATTTACAATATTCATTGATTTTTGCCATTGAAAAACATCATGCTATTCATATACCAGAAATGTTTGAAGCTACTGACTGAATGAAAGGAGCTGGCATCTCACTCTCTTTGAATCTTCTTTATCATGCTAAGAGGAGCAGGAAAAAGCAAAAAAATTCAGAATTGCACCTTGCAATGCGGAGAAATTACTGTTTGTGCATTTACAATATTCATTGATTTTTGCCATTGAAAAACGTCCAGAAATGATTGAAGCTACTGACTGAATGAAAGGAGCTGGCATCTCACTCTCTTTGAATCTTGTTTATCATGCTAAGAGGAGCAGGAAAAAGCAAAAAATTTCAGAATTGCACCTTGCAATGCGGAGAAATTACTGTTTGTGCATTTACAATATTCATTGATTTTTGCCATTGAAAAACGTCCAGAAATGATTGAAGCTACTGACTGAATGAAAGGAGCTGGCATCTCACTCTCTTTGAATCTTCTTTATCATGCTAAGAGGAGCTGGAAAAAGCAAAAAATTTCAGAATTGCACCTTGCAATGCGGAGAAATTACTGTTTGTGCATTTACAATATTCATTGATTTTTGCCATTGAAAAACATCATGTTATTCATATACCAGAAATGATTGAAGCTACTGACTGAATGAAAGGAGCTGGCATCTCACTCTCTTTGAATCTTCTTTATCATGCTAAGAGGAGCAGGAAAAAGCAAAAAATTTCAGAATTGCACCTTGCAATGCGGAGAAATTACTGTTTGTGCATTTACAATATTCAATGATTTTTGCCATTGAAAAACATCCAGAAATGATTGAAGCTACTGACTGAATGAAAGGAGCTGGCATCTCACTCTCTTTGAATCTTCTTTATCATGCTAAGAGGAGCAGGAAAAAGCAAAAAATTTCAGAATTGCACCTTCCAATGCGGAGAAATTACTGTTTGTGCATTTACAATATTCATTGATTTTTGCCATTGAAAAACATCATGTTATTCATATACCAGAAATGTTTGAAGCTACTGACTGAATGAAAGGAGCTGGCATCTCACTCTCTTTGAGTCTTCTTTATCATGCTAAGAGGAGCAGAAAAAAGCAAAAAATTTCAGAATTGCACCTTGCAATGCGGAGAAATTACTGTTTGTGCATTTACAATATTCATTGATTTTTGCCATTGAAAAACGTCCAGAAATGATTGAAGCTACTGACTGAATGAAAGGAGCTGGCATCTCACTCTCTTTGAATCTTGTTTATCATGCTAAGAGGAGCAGGAAAAAGCAAAAAATTTCAGAATTGCACCTTGCAATGCGGAGAAATTACTGTTTGTGCATTTACAATATTCATTGATTTTTGCCATTGAAAAACGTCCAGAAATGATTGAAGCTACTGACTGAATGAAAGGAGCTGGCATCTCACTCTCTTTGAATCTTCTTTATCATGCTAAGAGGAGCAGGAAAAAGCAAAAAATTTCAGAATTGCACCTTGCAATGCGGAGAAATTACTGTTTGTGCATTTACAATATTCATTGATTTTTGCCATTGAAAAACATCGTTATTCATATACCAGAAATGATTGAAGCTACTGACTGAATGAAAGGAGCTGGCATCTCACTCTCTTTGAATCTTCTTTATCATGCTAAGAGGAGCAGGAAAAAGCAAAAAATTTCAGAATTGCACCTTGCAATGCGGAGAAATTACTGTTTGTGCATTTACCATATTCAATGATTTTTGCCATTGAAAAACGTCCAGAAATGATTGAAGCTACTGACTGAATGAAAGGAGCTGGCATCTCACTCTCTTTGAATCTTGTTTATCATGCTAAGAGGAGCAGGAAAAAGCAAAAAATTTCAGAATTGCACCTTGCAATGCGGAGAAATTACTGTTTGTGCATTTACAATATTCATTGATTTTTGCCATTGAAAAACATCATGTTATTCATATACCAGAAATGATTGAAGCTACTGACTGAATGAAAGGAGCTGGCATCTCACTCTCTTTGAATCTTCTTTATCATGCTAAGAGGAGCAGGAAAAAGCAAAAAATTTCAGAATTGCACCTTGCAATGCGGAGAAATTACTGTTTGTGCATTTACAATATTCAATGATTTTTGCCATTGAAAAACGTCCAGAAATGATTGAAGCTACTGACTGAATGAAAGGAGCTGGCATCTCACTCTCTTTGAATCTTCTTTATCATGCTAAGAGGAGCAGGAAAAAGCAAAAAATTTCAGAATTGCACCTTGCAATGCGGAGAAATTACTGTTTGTGCATTTACAATATTCATTGATTTTTGCCATTGAAAAACGTCCAGAAATGATTGAAGCTACTGACTGAATGAAAGGAGCTGGCATCTCACTCTCTTTGAATCTTGTTTATCATGCTAAGAGGAGCAGGAAAAAGCAAAAAATTTCAGAATTGCACCTTGCAATGCGGAGAAATTACTGTTTGTGCATTTACAATATTCATTGATTTTTGCCATTGAAAAACGTCCTGAAATGATTGAAGCTACTGACTGAATGAAAGGAGCTGGCATCTCACTCTCTTTGAATCTTCTTTATCATGCTAAGAGGAGCAGGAAAAAGCAAAAAATTTCAGAATTGCACCTTGCAATGCGGAGAAATTACTGTTTGTGCATTTACAATATTCATTGATTTTTGCCATTGAAAAACATCATGTTATTCATATACCAGAAATGTTTGAAGCTACTGACTGAATGAAAGGAGCTGGCATCTCACTCTCTTTGAATCTTCTTTATCATGCTAAGAGGAGCAGGAAAAAGCAAAAAATTTCAGAATTGCACCTTGCAATGCGGAGAAATTACTGTTTGTGCATTTACAATATTCATTGATTTTTGCCATTGAAAAACATCCAGAAATGATTGAAGCTACTGACTGAATGAAAGGAGCTCTCATCTCACTCTCTTTGAATCTTGTTTATCATGCTAAGAGGAGCAGGAAAAAGCAAAAAAATTCAGAATTGCACCTTGCAATGCGGAGAAATTACTGTTTGTGCATTTACAATATTCATTGATTTTTGCCATTGAAAAACGTCCAGAAATGATTGAAGCTACTGACTGAATGAAAGGAGCTGGCATCTCACTCTCTTTGAATCTTCTTTATCATGCTAAGAGGAGCAGGAAAAAGCAAAAAATTTCAGAATTGCACCTTGCAATGCGGAGAAATTACTGTTTGTGCATTTACAATATTCATTGATTTTTGCCATTGAAAAACATCATGTTATTCATATACCAGAAATGATTGAAGCTACTGACTGAATGAAAGGAGCTGGCATCTCACTCTCTTTGAATCTTCTTTATCATGCTAAGAGGAGCAGGAAAAAGCAAAAAATTTCAGAATTGCACCTTGCAATGCGGAGAAATTACTGTTTGTGCATTTACAATATTCAATGATTTTTGCCATTGAAAAACGTCCAGAAATGATTGAAGCTACTGACTGAATGAAAGGAGCTGGCATCTCACTCTCTTTGAATCTTCTTTATCATGCTAAGAGGAGCAGGAAAAAGCAAAAAATTTCAGAATTGCACCTTGCAATGCGGAGAAATTACTGTTTGTGCATTTACAATATTCATTGATTTTTGCCATTGAAAAACATCATGCTATTCATATACCAGAAATGTTTGAAGCTACTGACTGAATGAAAGGAGCTGGCATCTCACTCTCTTTAAGTCTTCTTTATCATGCTAAGAGGAGCAGGAAAAAGCAAAACATTTCAGAATTGCACCTTGCAATGCGGAGAAATTACTGTTTGTGCATTTACAATATTCATTGATTTTTGCCATTGAAAAACGTCCAGAAATGATTGAAGCTACTGACTGAATGAAAGGAGCTGGCATCTCACTCTCTTTGAATCTTGTTTATCATGCTAAGAGGAGCAGGAAAAAGCAAAAAATTTCAGAATTGCACCTTGCAATGCGGAGAAATTACTGTTTGTGCATTTACAATATTCATTGATTTTTGCCATTGAAAAACGTCCAGAAATGATTGAAGCTACTGACTGAATGAAAAGAGCTGGCATCTCACTCTCTTTGAATCTTCTTTATCATGCTAAGAGGAGCAGGAAAAAGCAAAAAATTTCAGAATTGCACCTTGCAATGCGGAGAAATTACTGTTTGTGCATTTACAATATTCAATGATTTTTGCCATTGAAAAACGTCCAGAAATGATTGAAGCTACTGACTGAATGAAAGGAGCTGGCATCTCACTCTCTTTGAATCTTCTTTATCATGCTAAGAGGAGCAGGAAAAAGCAAAAAATTTCAGAATTGCACCTTCCAATGCGGAGAAATTACTGTTTGTGCATTTACAATATTCATTGATTTTTGCCATTGAAAAACATCATGTTATTCATATACCAGAAATGTTTGAAGCTACTGACTGAATGAAAGGAGCTGGCATCTCACTCTCTTTGAATCTTCTTTATCATGCTAAGAGGAGCAGGAAAAAGCAAAAAATTTCAGAATTGCACCTTGCAATGCGGAGAAATTACTGTTTGTGCATTTACAATATTCATTGATTTTTGCCATTGAAAAACATCATGTTATTCATATACCAGAAATGATTGAAGCTACTGACTGAATGAAAGGAGCTGGCATCTCACTCTCTTTGAATCTTCTTTATCATGCTAAGAGGAGCAGGAAAAAGCAAAAAATTTCAGAATTGCACCTTGCAATGCGGAGAAATTACTGTTTGTGCATTTACAATATTCAATGATTTTTGCCATTGAAAAACGTCCAGAAATGATTGAAGCTACTGACTGAATGAAAGGAGCTGGCATCTCACTCTCTTTGAATCTTCTTTATCATGCTAAGAGGAGCAGGAAAAAGCAAAAAATTTCAGAATTGCACCTTGCAATGCGGAGAAATTACTGTTTGTGCATTTACAATATTCATTGATTTTTGCCATTGAAAAACGTCCAGAAATGATTGAAGCTACTGACTGAATGAAAGGAGCTGGCATCTCACTCTCTTTGAATCTTGTTTATCATGCTAAGAGGAGCAGGAAAAAGCAAAAAATTTCAGAATTGCACCTTGCAATGCGGAGAAATTACTGTTTGTGCATTTACAATATTCATTGATTTTTGCCATTGAAAAACATCATGTTATTCATATACCAGAAATGATTGAAGCTACTGACTGAATGAAAGGAGCTGGCATCTCACTCTCTTTGAATCTTCTTTATCATGCTAAGAGGAGCAGGAAAAAGCAAAAAATTTCAGAATTGCACCTTGCAATGCGGAGAAATTACTGTTTGTGCATTTACAATATTCAATGATTTTTGCCATTGAAAAACGTCCAGAAATGATTGAAGCTACTGACTGAATGAAAGGAGCTGGCATCTCACTCTCTTTGAATCTTCTTTATCATGCTAAGAGGAGCAGGAAAAAGCAAAAAATTTCAGAATTGCACCTTGCAATGCGGAGAAATTACTGTTTGTGCATTTACAATATTCATTGATTTTTGCCATTGAAAAACGTCCAGAAATGATTGAAGCTACTGACTGAATGAAAGGAGCTGGCATCTCACTCTCTTTGAATCTTGTTTATCATGCTAAGAGGAGCAGGAAAAAGCAAAAAATTTCAGAATTGCACCTTGCAATGCGGAGAAATTACTGTTTGTGCATTTACAATATTCATTGATTTTTGCCATTGAAAAACGTCCTGAAATGATTGAAGCTACTGACTGAATGAAAGGAGCTGGCATCTCACTCTCTTTGAATCTTCTTTATCATGCTAAGAGGAGCAGGAAAAAGCAAAAAATTTCAGAATTGCACCTTGCAATGCGGAGAAATTACTGTTTGTGCATTTACAATATTCATTGATTTTTGCCATTGAAAAACATCATGTTATTCATATACCAGAAATGTTTGAAGCTACTGACTGAATGAAAGGAGCTGGCATCTCACTCTCTTTGAGTCTTCTTTATCATGCTAAGAGGAGCAGAAAAAAGCAAAAAATTTCAGAATTGCACCTTGCAATGCGGAGAAATTACTGTTTGTGCATTTACAATATTCATTGATTTTTGCCATTGAAAAACGTCTAGAAATGATTGAAGCTACTGACTGAATGAAAGGAGCTGGCATCTCACTCTCTTTGAATCTTGTTTATCATGCTAAGAGGAGCAGGAAAAAGCAAAAAATTTCAGAATTGCACCTTGCAATGCGGAGAAATTACTGTTTGTGCATTTACAATATTCATTGATTTTTGCCATTGAAAAACGTCCAGAAATGATTGAAGCTACTGACTGAATGAAAGGAGCTGGCATCTCACTCTCTTTGAATCTTGTTTATCATGCTAAGAGGAGCAGGAAAAAGCAAAAAATTTCAGAATTGCACCTTGCAATGCGGAGAAATTACTGTTTGTGCATTTACAATATTCATTGATTTTTGCCATTGAAAAACATCATGTTATTCATATACCAGAAATGTTTGAAGCTACTGACTGAATGAAAGGAGCTGGCATCTCACTCTCTTTGAATCTTCTTTATCATGCTAAGAGGAGCAGGAAAAAGCAAAAAATTTCAGAATTGCACCTTGCAATGCGGAGAAATTACTGTTTGTGCATTTACAATATTCATTGATTTTTGCCATTGAAAAACATCCAGAAATGATTGAAGCTACTGACTGAATGAAAGGAGCTGGCATCTCACTCTCTTTGAATCTTGTTTATCATGCTAAGAGGAGCAGGAAAAAGCAAAAAATTTCAGAATTGCACCTTGCAATGCGGAGAAATTACTGTTTGTGCATTTACAATATTCATTGATTTTTGCCATTGAAAAACATCATGTTATTCATATACCAGAAATGTTTGAAGCTACTGACTGAATGAAAGGAGCTGGCATCTCACTCTCTTTGAATCTTCTTTATCATGCTAAGAGGAGCAGGAAAAAGCAAAAAATTTCAGAATTGCACCTTGCAATGCGGAGAAATTACTGTTTGTGCATTTACAATATTCATTGATTTTTGCCATTGAAAAACATCCAGAAATGATTGAAGCTACTGACTGA
This sequence comes from Phyllobates terribilis, assembly GCF_046119375.1. NCBI lineage: Eukaryota > Metazoa > Chordata > Amphibia > Anura > Dendrobatidae > Phyllobates > Phyllobates terribilis. The sequence continues at coordinate 103,912 of NW_027364932.1, read as the reverse complement.
ATGAAAGGAGCTGGCATCTCACTCTCTTTGAATCTTGTTTATCATGCTAAGAGGAGCAGGAAAAAGCAAAAAATTTCAGAATTGCACCTTGCAATGCGGAGAAATTACTGTTTGTGCATTTACAATATTCATTGATTTTTGCCATTGAAAAACATCATGTTATTCATATACCAGAAATGTTTGAAGCTACTGACTGAATGAAAGGAGCTGGCATCTCACTCTCTTTGAATCTTCTTTATCATGCTAAGAGGAGCAGGAAAAAGCAAAAAATTTCAGAATTGCACCTTGCAATGCGGAGAAATTACTGTTTGTGCATTTACAATATTCATTGATTTTTGCCATTGAAAAACATCCAGAAATGATTGAAGCTACTGACTGAATGAAAGGAGCTGGCATCTCACTCTCTTTGAATCTTGTTTATCATGCTAAGAGGAGCAGGAAAAAGCAAAAAATTTCAGAATTGCACCTTGCAATGCGGAGAAATTACTGTTTGTGCATTTACAATATTCATTGATTTTTGCCATTGAAAAATGTCCAGAAATGATTGAAGCTACTGACTGAATGAAAGGAGCTGGCATCTCACTCTCTTTGAATCTTCTTTATCATGCTAAGAGGAGCAGGAAAAAGCAAAAAATTTCAGAATTGCACCTTGCAATGCGGAGAAATTACTGTTTGTGCATTTACAATATTCATTGATTTTTGCCATTGAAAAACATCATGTTATTCATATACGAGAAATGTTTGAAGCTACTGACTGAATGAAAGGAGCTGGCATCTCACTCTCTTTGAATCTTCTTTATCATGCTAAGAGGAGCAGGAAAAAGCAAAAAATTTCAGAATTGCACCTTGCAATGCGGAGAAATTACTGTTTGTGCATTTACAATATTCATTGATTTTTGCCATTGAAAAACGTCCAGAAATGATTGAAGCTACTGACTGAATGAAAGGAGCTGGCATCTCACTCTCTTTGAATCTTGTTTATCATGCTAAGAGGAGCAGGAAAAAGCAAAAAATTTCAGAATTGCACCTTGCAATGCGGAGAAATTACTGTTTGTGCATTTACAATATTCATTGATTTTTGCCATTGAAAAACATCATGTTATTCATATACCAGAAATGTTTGAAGCTACTGACTGAATGAAAGGAGCTGGCATCTCACTCTCTTTGAATCTTCTTTATCATGCTAAGAGGAGCAGGAAAAAGCAAAAAATTTCAGAATTGCACCTTGCAATGCGGAGAAATTACTGTTTGTGCATTTACAATATTCATTGATTTTTGCCATTGAAAAACATCCAGAAATGATTGAAGCTACTGACTGAATGAAAGGAGCTGGCATCTCACTCTCTTTGAATCTTGTTTATCATGCTAAGAGGAGCAGGAAAAAGCAAAAAATTTCAGAATTGCACCTTGCAATGCGGAGAAATTACTGTTTGTGCATTTACAATATTCATTGATTTTTGCCATTGAAAAACATCATGTTATTCATATACCAGAAATGATTGAAGCTACTGACTGAATGAAAGGAGCTGGCATCTCACTCTCTTTGAATCTTCTTTATCATGCTAAGAGGAGCAGGAAAAAGCAAAAAATTTCAGAATTGCACCTTGCAATGCGGAGAAATTACTGTTTGTGCATTTACAATATTCAATGATTTTTGCCATTGAAAAACGTCCAGAAATGATTGAAGCTACTGACTGAATGACAGGAGCTGGCATCTCACTCTCTTTGAATCTTCTTTATCATGCTAAGAGGAGCAGGAAAAAGCAAAAAATTTCAGAATTGCACCTTGCAAGGCGGAGAAATTACTGTTTGTGCATTTACAATATTCATTGATTTTTGACATTGAAAAACATCATGCTATTCATATACCAGAAATGTTTGAAGCTACTGACTGAATGAAAGGAGCTGGCATCTCACTCTCTTTGAATCTTCTTTATCATGCTAAGAGGAGCAGGAAAAAGCAAAAAATTTCAGAATTGCACCTTGCAATGCGGAGAAATTACTGTTTGTGCATTTACAATATTCATTGATTTTTGCCATTGAAAAACGTCCAGAAATGATTGAAGCTACTGACTGAATGAAAGGAGCTGGCATCTCACTCTCTTTGAATCTTGTTTATCATGCTAAGAGGAGCAGGAAAAAGCAAAAAATTTCAGAATTGCACCTTGCAATGCGGAGAAATTACTGTTTGTGCATTTACAATATTCATTGATTTTTGCCATTGAAAAACATCATGTTATTCATATACCAGAAATGTTTGAAGCTACTGACTGAATGAAAGGAGCTGGCATCTCACTCTCTTTGAATCTTCTTTATCATGCTAAGAGGAGCAGGAAAAAGCAAAAAATTTCAGAATTGCACCTTGCAATGCGGAGAAATTACTGTTTGTGCATTTACAATATTCATTGATTTTTGCCATTGAAAAACGTCCAGAAATGATTGAAGCTACTGACTGAATGAAAGGAGCTGGCATCTCACTCTCTTTGAATCTTCTTTATCATGCTAAGAGGAGCAGGAAAAAGCAAAAAATTTCAGAATTGCACCTTGCAATGCGGAGAAATTACTGTTTGTGCATTTACAATATTCATTGATTTTTGCCATTGAAAAACGTCCAGAAATGTTTGAAGCTACTGACTGAATGAAAGGAGCTGGCATCTCACTCTCTTTGAATCTTCTTTATCATGCTAAGAGGAGCAGGAAAAAGCAAAAAATTTCAGAATTGCACCTTGCAATGAGGAGAAATTACTGTTTGTGCATTTACAATATTCATTGATTTTTGCCATTGAAAAACATCATGTTATTCATATACCAGAAATGTTTGAAGCTACTGACTGAATGAAAGGAGCTGGCATCTCACTCTCTTTGAATCTTCTTTATCATGCTAAGAGGAGCAGGAAAAAGCAAAAAATTTCAGAATTGCACCTTGCAATGCGGAGAAATTACTGTTTGTGCATTTACAATATTCAATGATTTTTGCCATTGAAAAACGTCCAGAAATGATTGAAGCTACTGACTGAATGAAAGGAGCTGGCATCTCACTCTCTTTGAATCTTCTTTATCATGCTAAGAGGAGCAGGAAAAAGCAAAAAATTTCAGAATTGCACCTTCCAATGCGGAGAAATTACTGTTTGTGCATTTACAATATTCATTGATTTTTGCCATTGAAAAACATCATGTTATTCATATACCAGAAATGTTTGAAGCTACTGACTGAATGAAAGGAGCTGGCATCTCACTCTCTTTGAATCTTCTTTATCATGCTAAGAGGAGCAGGAAAAAGCAAAAAATTTCAGAATTGCACCTTGCAATGCGGAGAAATTACTGTTTGTGCATTTACAATATTCATTGATTTTTGCCATTGAAAAACGTCCAGAAATGATTGAAGCTACTGACTGAATGAATGGAGCTGGCATCTCACTCTCTTTGAATCTTCTTTATCATGCTAAGAGGAGCAGGAAAAAGCAAAAAATTTCAGAATTGCACCTTGCAATGCGGAGAAATTACTGTTTGTGCATTTACAATATTCATTGATTTTTGCCATTGAAAAACATCATGTTATTCATATACCAGAAATGTTTGAAGCTACTGACTGAATGAAAGGAGCTGGCATCTCACTCTCTTTGAATCTTCTTTATCATGCTAAGAGGAGCAGGAAAAAGCAAAAAATTTCAGAATTGCACCTTGCAATGCGGAGAAATTACTGTTTGTGCATTTACAATATTCATTGATTTTTGCCATTGAAAAACGTCCAGAAATGATTGAAGCTACTGACTGAATGAAAGGAGCTGGCATCTCACTCTCTTTGAATCTTGTTTATCATGCTAAGAGGAGCAGGAAAAAGCAAAAAATTTCAGAATTGCACCTTGCAATGCGGAGAAATTACTGTTTGTGCATTTACAATATTCATTGATTTTTGCCATTGAAAAACATCATGTTATTCATATACCAGAAATGTTTGAAGCTACTGACTGAATGAAAGGAGCTGGCATCTCACTCTCTTTGAATCTTCTTTATCATGCTAAGAGGAGCAGGAAAAAGCAAAAAATTTCAGAATTGCACCTTGCAATGCGGAGAAATTACTGTTTGTGCATTTACAATATTCATTGATTTTTGCCATTGAAAAACATCCAGAAATGATTGAAGCTACTGACTGAATGAAAGGAGCTGGCATCTCACTCTCTTTGAATCTTGTTTATCATGCTAAGAGGAGCAGGAAAAAGCAAAAAATTTCAGAATTGCACCTTGCAATGCGGAGAAATTACTGTTTGTGCATTTACAATATTCATTGATTTTTGCCATTGAAAATCATGTTATTCATATACCAGAAATGTTTGAAGCTACTGACTGAATGAAAGGAGCTGGCATCTCACTCTCTTTGAATCTTCTTTATCATGCTAAGAGGAGCAGGAAAAAGCAAAAAATTTCAGAATTGCACCTTGCAATGCGGAGAAATTACTGTTTGTGCATTTACAATATTCATTGATTTTTGCCATTGAAAAACATCCAGAAATGATTGAAGCTACTGACTGAATGAAAGGAGCTGGCATCTCACTCTCTTTGAATCTTGTTTATCATGCTAAGAGGAGCAGGAAAAAGCAAAAAATTTCAGAATTGCACCTTGCAATGCGGAGAAATTACTGTTTGTGCATTTACAATATTCATTGATTTTTGCCATTGAAAAACATCATGTTATTCATATACCAGAAATGTTTGAAGCTACTGACTGAATGAAAGGAGCTGGCATCTCACTCTCTTTGAATCTTCTTTATCATGCTAAGAGGAGCAGGAAAAAGCAAAAAATTTCAGAATTGCACCTTGCAATGCGGAGAAATTACTGTTTGTGCATTTACAATATTCATTGATTTTTGCCATTGAAAAACATCCAGAAATGATTGAAGCTACTGACTGAATGAAAGGAGCTGGCATCTCACTCTCTTTGAATCTTGTTTATCATGCTAAGAGGAGCAGGAAAAAGCAAAAAATTTCAGAATTGCACCTTGCAATGCGGAGAAATTACTGTTTGTGCATTTACAATATTCATTGATTTTTGCCATTGAAAAATGTCCAGAAATGATTGAAGCTACTGACTGAATGAAAGGAGCTGGCATCTCACTCTCTTTGAATCTTCTTTATCATGCTAAGAGGAGCAGGAAAAAGCAAAAAATTTCAGAATTGCACCTTGCAATGCGGAGAAATTACTGTTTGTGCATTTACAATATTCATTGATTTTTGCCATTGAAAAACATCATGTTATTCATATACGAGAAATGTTTGAAGCTACTGACTGAATGAAAGGAGCTGGCATCTCACTCTCTTTGAATCTTCTTTATCATGCTAAGAGGAGCAGGAAAAAGCAAAAAATTTCAGAATTGCACCTTGCAATGCGGAGAAATTACTGTTTGTGCATTTACAATATTCATTGATTTTTGCCATTGAAAAACGTCCAGAAATGATTGAAGCTACTGACTGAATGAAAGGAGCTGGCATCTCACTCTCTTTGAATCTTGTTTATCATGCTAAGAGGAGCAGGAAAAAGCAAAAAATTTCAGAATTGCACCTTGCAATGCGGAGAAATTACTGTTTGTGCATTTACAATATTCATTGATTTTTGCCATTGAAAAACATCATGTTATTCATATACCAGAAATGTTTGAAGCTACTGACTGAATGAAAGGAGCTGGCATCTTACTCTCTTTGAATCTTCTTTATCATGCTAAGAGGAGCAGGAAAAAGCAAAAAATTTCAGAATTGCACCTTGCAATGCGGAGAAATTACTGTTTGTGCATTTACAATATTCATTGATTTTTGCCATTGAAAAACATCCAGAAATGATTGAAGCTACTGACTGAATGAAAGGAGCTGGCATCTCACTCTCTTTGAATCTTGTTTATCATGCTAAGAGGAGCAGGAAAAAGCAAAAAATTTCAGAATTGCACCTTGCAATGCGGAGAAATTACTGTTTGTGCATTTACAATATTCATTGATTTTTGCCATTGAAAAACATCATGTTATTCATATACCAGAAATGATTGAAGCTACTGACTGAATGAAAGGAGCTGGCATCTCACTCTCTTTGAATCTTCTTTATCATGCTAAGAGGAGCAGGAAAAAGCAAAAAATTTCAGAATTGCACCTTGCAATGCGGAGAAATTACTGTTTGTGCATTTACAATATTCAATGATTTTTGCCATTGAAAAACGTCCAGAAATGATTGAAGCTACTGACTGAATGAAAGGAGCTGGCATCTCACTCTCTTTGAATCTTCTTTATCATGCTAAGAGGAGCAGGAAAAAGTAAAAAATTTCAGAATTGCACCTTGCAAGGCGGAGAAATTACTGTTTGTGCATTTACAATATTCATTGATTTTTGACATTGAAAAACATCATGCTATTCATATACCAGAAATGTTTGAAGCTACTGACTGAATGAAAGGAGCTGGCATCTCACTCTCTTTGAATCTTCTTTATCATGCTAAGAGGAGCAGGAAAAAGCAAAAATTTCAGAATTGCACCTTGCAATGCGGAGAAATTACTGTTTGTGCATTTACAATATTCATTGATTTTTGCCATTGAAAAACATCCAGAAATGATTGAAGCTACTGACTGAATGAAAGGAGCTGGCATCTCACTCTCTTTGAATCTTGTTTATCATGCTAAGAGGAGCAGGAAAAAGCAAAAAATTTCAGAATTGCACCTTGCAATGCGGAGAAATTACTGTTTGTGCATTTACAATATTCATTGATTTTTGCCATTGAAAAACATCATGTTATTCATATACCAGAAATGTTTGAAGCTACTGACTGAATGAAAGGAGCTGGCATCTCACTCTCTTTGAATCTTCTTTATCATGCTAAGAGGAGCAGGAAAAAGCAAAAAATTTCAGAATTGCACCTTGCAATGCGGAGAAATTACTGTTTGTGCATTTACAATATTCATTGATTTTTGCCATTGAAAAACATCCAGAAATGATTGAAGCTACTGACTGAATGAAAGGAGCTGGCATCTCACTCTCTTTGAATCTTGTTTATCATGCTAAGAGGAGCAGGAAAAAGCAAAAAATTTCAGAATTGCACCTTGCAATGCGGAGAAATTACTGTTTGTGCATTTACAATATTCATTGATTTTTGCCATTGAAAAATGTCCAGAAATGATTGAAGCTACTGACTGAATGAAAGGAGCTGGCATCTCACTCTCTTTGAATCTTCTTTATCATGCTAAGAGGAGCAGGAAAAAGCAAAAAATTTCAGAATTGCACCTTGCAATGCGGAGAAATTACTGTTTGTGCATTTACAATATTCATTGATTTTTGCCATTGAAAAACATCATGTTATTCATATACGAGAAATGTTTGAAGCTACTGACTGAATGAAAGGAGCTGGCATCTCACTCTCTTTGAATCTTCTTTATCATGCTAAGAGGAGCAGGAAAAAGCAAAAAATTTCAGAATTGCACCTTGCAATGCGAAGAAATTACTGTTTGTGCATTTACAATATTCATTGATTTTTGCCATTGAAAAACGTCCAGAAATGATTGAAGCTACTGACTGAATGAAAGGAGCTGGCATCTCACTCTCTTTGAATCTTGTTTATCATGCTAAGAGGAGCAGGAAAAAGCAAAAAATTTCAGAATTGCACCTTGCAATGCGGAGAAATTACTGTTTGTGCATTTACAATATTCATTGATTTTTGCCATTGAAAAACATCATGTTATTCATATACCAGAAATGTTTGAAGCTACTGACTGAATGAAAGGAGCTGGCATCTTACTCTCTTTGAATCTTCTTTATCATGCTAAGAGGAGCAGGAAAAAGCAAAAAATTTCAGAATTGCACCTTGCAATGCGGAGAAATTACTGTTTGTGCATTTACAATATTCATTGATTTTTGCCATTGAAAAACATCCAGAAATGATTGAAGCTACTGACTGAATGAAAGGAGCTGGCATCTCACTCTCTTTGAATCTTGTTTATCATGCTAAGAGGAGCAGGAAAAAGCAAAAAATTTCAGAATTGCACCTTGCAATGCGGAGAAATTACTGTTTGTGCATTTACAATATTCATTGATTTTTGCCATTGAAAAACATCATGTTATTCATATACCAGAAATGATTGAAGCTACTGACTGAATGAAAGGAGCTGGCATCTCACTCTCTTTGAATCTTCTTTATCATGCTAAGAGGAGCAGGAAAAAGCAAAAAATTTCAGAATTGCACCTTGCAATGCGGAGAAATTACTGTTTGTGCATTTACAATATTCAATGATTTTTGCCATTGAAAAACGTCCAGAAATGATTGAAGCTACTGACTGAATGAAAGGAGCTGGCATCTCACTCTCTTTGAATCTTCTTTATCATGCTAAGAGGAGCAGGAAAAAGCAAAAAATTTCAGAATTGCACCTTGCAAGGCGGAGAAATTACTGTTTGTGCATTTACAATATTCATTGATTTTTGACATTGAAAAACATCATGCTATTCATATACCAGAAATGTTTGAAGCTACTGACTGAATGAAAGGAGCTGGCATCTCACTCTCTTTGAATCTTCTTTATCATGCTAAGAGGAGCAGGAAAAAGCAAAAAATTTCAGAATTGCACCTTGCAATGCGGAGAAATTACTGTTTGTGCATTTACAATATTCATTGATTTTTGCCATTGAAAAACGTCCAGAAATGATTGAAGCTACTGACTGAATGAAAGGAGCTGGCATCTCACTCTCTTTGAATCTTGTTTATCATGCTAAGAGGAGCAGGAAAAAGCAAAAAATTTCAGAATTGCACCTTGCAATGCGGAGAAATTACTGTTTGTGCATTTACAATATTCATTGATTTTTGCCATTGAAAAACATCATGTTATTCATATACCAGAAATGATTGAAGCTACTGACTGAATGAAAGGAGCTGGCATCTCACTCTCTTTGAATCTTCTTTATCATGCTAAGAGGAGCAGGAAAAAGCAAAAAATTTCAGAATTGCACCTTGCAATGCGGAGAAATTACTGTTTGTGCATTTACAATATTCAATGATTTTTGCCATTGAAAAACGTCCAGAAATGATTGAAGCTACTGACTGAATGAAAGGAGCTGGCATCTCACTCTCTTTGAATCTTCTTTATCATGCTAAGAGGAGCAGGAAAAAGCAAAAAATTTCAGAATTGCACCTTGCAATGCGGAGAAATTACTGTTTGTGCATTTACAATATTCATTGATTTTTGCCATTGAAAAACATCATGTTATTCATATACCAGAAATGATTGAAGCTACTGACTGAATGAAAGGAGCTGGCATCTCACTCTCTTTGAATCTTCTTTATCATGCTAAGAGGAGCAGGAAAAAGCAAAAAATTTCAGAATTGCACCTTGCAATGCGGAGAAATTACTGTTTGTGCATTTACAATATTCAATGATTTTTGCCATTGAAAAACGTCCAGAAATGATTGAAGCTACTGACTGAATGAAAGGAGCTGGCATCTCACTCTCTTTGAATCTTCTTTATCATGCTAAGAGGAGCAGGAAAAAGCAAAAAATTTCAGAATTGCACCTTCCAATGCGGAGAAATTACTGTTTGTGCATTTACAATATTCATTGATTTTTGCCATTGAAAAACATCATGTTATTCATATACCAGAAATGATTGAAGCTACTGACTGAATGAAAGGAGCTGGCATCTCACTCTCTTTGAATCTTCTTTATCATGCTAAGAGGAGCAGGAAAAAGCAAAAAATTTCAGAATTGCACCTTGCAATGCGGAGAAATTACTGTTTGTGCATTTACAATATTCAATGATTTTTGCCATTGAAAAACGTCCAGAAATGATTGAAGCTACTGACTGAATGAAAGGAGCTGGCATCTCACTCTCTTTGAATCTTCTTTATCATGCTAAGAGGAGCAGGAAAAAGCAAAAAATTTCAGAATTGCACCTTCCAATGCGGAGAAATTACTGTTTGTGCATTTACAATATTCATTGATTTTTGCCATTGAAAAACATCATGTTATTCATATACCAGAAATGTTTGAAGCTACTGACTGAATGAAAGGAGCTGGCATCTCACTCTCTTTGAATCTTCTTTATCATGCTAAGAGGAGCAGGAAAAAGCAAAAAATTTCAGAATTGCACCTTGCAATGCGGAGAAATTACTGTTTGTGCATTTACAATATTCATTGATTTTTGCCATTGAAAAACGTCCAGAAATGATTGAAGCTACTGACTGAATGAAAGGAGCTGGCATCTCACTCTCTTTGAATCTTCTTTATCATGCTAAGAGGAGCAGGAAAAAGCAAAAAATTTCAGAATTGCACCTTGCAATGCGGAGAAATTACTGTTTGTGCATTTACAATATTCATTGATTTTTGCCATTGAAAAACGTCCAGAAATGTTTGAAGCTACTGACTGAATGAAAGGAGCTGGCATCTCACTCTCTTTGAATCTTCTTTATCATGCTAAGAGGAGCAGGAAAAAGCAAAAAATTTCAGAATTGCACCTTGCAATGAGGAGAAATTACTGTTTGTGCATTTACAATATTCATTGATTTTTGCCATTGAAAAACATCATGTTATTCATATACCAGAAATGTTTGAAGCTACTGACTGAATGAAAGGAGCTGGCATCTCACTCTCTTTGAATCTTCTTTATCATGCTAAGAGGAGCAGGAAAAAGCAAAAAATTTCAGAATTGCACCTTGCAATGCGGAGAAATTACTGTTTGTGCATTTACAATATTCAATGATTTTTGCCATTGAAAAACGTCCAGAAATGATTGAAGCTACTGACTGAATGAAAGGAGCTGGCATCTCACTCTCTTTGAATCTTCTTTATCATGCTAAGAGGAGCAGGAAAAAGCAAAAAATTTCAGAATTGCACCTTCCAATGCGGAGAAATTACTGTTTGTGCATTTACAATATTCATTGATTTTTGCCATTGAAAAACATCATGTTATTCATATACCAGAAATGTTTGAAGCTACTGACTGAATGAAAGGAGCTGGCATCTCACTCTCTTTGAATCTTCTTTATCATGCTAAGAGGAGCAGGAAAAAGCAAAAAATTTCAGAATTGCACCTTGCAATGCGGAGAAATTACTGTTTGTGCATTTACAATATTCATTGATTTTTGCCATTGAAAAACGTCCAGAAATGATTGAAGCTACTGACTGAATGAATGGAGCTGGCATCTCACTCTCTTTGAATCTTCTTTATCATGCTAAGAGGAGCAGGAAAAAGCAAAAAATTTCAGAATTGCACCTTGCAATGCGGAGAAATTACTGTTTGTGCATTTACAATATTCATTGATTTTTGCCATTGAAAAACATCATGTTATTCATATACCAGAAATGTTTGAAGCTACTGACTGAATGAAAGGAGCTGGCATCTCACTCTCTTTGAATCTTCTTTATCATGCTAAGAGGAGCAGGAAAAAGCAAAAAATTTCAGAATTGCACCTTGCAATGCGGAGAAATTACTGTTTGTGCATTTACAATATTCATTGATTTTTGCCATTGAAAAACGTCCAGAAATGATTGAAGCTACTGACTGAATGAAAGGAGCTGGCATCTCACTCTCTTTGAATCTTGTTTATCATGCTAAGAGGAGCAGGAAAAAGCAAAAAATTTCAGAATTGCACCTTGCAATGCGGAGAAATTACTGTTTGTGCATTTACAATATTCATTGATTTTTGCCATTGAAAAACATCATGTTATTCATATACCAGAAATGTTTGAAGCTACTGACTGAATGAAAGGAGCTGGCATCTCACTCTCTTTGAATCTTCTTTATCATGCTAAGAGGAGCAGGAAAAAGCAAAAAATTTCAGAATTGCACCTTGCAATGCGGAGAAATTACTGTTTGTGCATTTACAATATTCATTGATTTTTGCCATTGAAAAACATCCAGAAATGATTGAAGCTACTGACTGAATGAAAGGAGCTGGCATCTCACTCTCTTTGAATCTTGTTTATCATGCTAAGAGGAGCAGGAAAAAGCAAAAAATTTCAGAATTGCACCTTGCAATGCGGAGAAATTACTGTTTGTGCATTTACAATATTCATTGATTTTTGCCATTGAAAAACATCATGTTATTCATATACCAGAAATGATTGAAGCTACTGACTGAATGAAAGGAGCTGGCATCTCACTCTCTTTGAATCTTCTTTATCATGCTAAGAGGAGGAGGAAAAAGCAAAAAATTTCAGAATTGCACCTTGCAATGCGGAGAAATTACTGTTTGTGCATTTACAATATTCAATGATTTTTGCCATTGAAAAACGTCCAGAAATGATTGAAGCTACTGACTGAATGAAAGGAGCTGGCATCTCACTCTCTTTGAATCTTCTTTATCATGCTAAGAGGAGCAGGAAAAAGCAAAAAATTTCAGAATTGCACCTTGCAAGGCGGAGAAATTACTGTTTGTGCATTTACAATATTCATTGATTTTTGCCATTGAAAAACATCATGCTATTCATATACCAGAAATGTTTGAAGCTACTGACTGAATGAAAGGAGCTGGCATCTCACTCTCTTTGAATCTTCTTTATCATGCTAAGAGGAGCAGGAAAAAGCAAAAAATTTCAGAATTGCACCTTGCAATGCGGAGAAATTACTGTTTGTGCATTTACAATATTCATTGATTTTTGCCATTGAAAAACGTCCAGAAATGATTGAAGCTACTGACTGAATGAAAGGAGCTGGCATCTCACTCTCTTTGAATCTTGTTTATCATGCTAAGAGGAGCAGGAAAAAGCAAAAAATTTCAGAATTGCACCTTGCAATGCGGAGAAATTACTGTTTGTGCATTTACAATATTCATTGATTTTTGCCATTGAAAAACATCATGTTATTCATATACCAGAAATGTTTGAAGCTACTGACTGAATGAAAGGAGCTGGCATCTCACTCTCTTTGAATCTTCTTTATCATGCTAAGAGGAGCAGGAAAAAGCAAAAAATTTCAGAATTGCACCTTGCAATGCGGAGAAATTACTGTTTGTGCATTTACAATATTCATTGATTTTTGCCATTGAAAAACATCATGTTATTCATATACCAGAAATGATTGAAGCTACTGACTGAATGAAAGGAGCTGGCATCTCACTCTCTTTGAATCTTCTTTATCATGCTAAGAGGAGCAGGAAAAAGCAAAAAATTTCAGAATTGCACCTTGCAATGCGGAGAAATTACTGTTTGTGCATTTACAATATTAATTGATTTTTGCCATTGAAAAACATCATGTTATTCATATACCAGAAATGTTTGAAGCTACTGACTGAATGAAAGGAGCTGGCATCTCACTCTCTTTGAATCTTCTTTATCATGCTAAGAGGAGCAGGAAAAAGCAAAAAATTTCAGAATTGCACCTTGCAATGCGGAGAAATTACTGTTTGTGCATTTACAATATTCATTGATTTTTGCCATTGAAAAACGTCCAGAAATGATTGAAGCTACTGACTGAATGGAAGGAGCTGGCATCTCACTCTCTTTGAATCTTCTTTATCATGCTAAGAGGAGCAGGAAAAAGCAAAAAATTTCAGAATTGCACCTTGCAATGCGGAGAAATTACTGTTTGTGCATTTACAATATTCATTGATTTTTGCCATTGAAAAACGTCCAGAAATGATTGAAGCTACTGACTGAATGAAAGGAGCTGGCATCTCACTCTCTTTGAATCTTCTTTATCATGCTAAGAGGAGCAGGAAAAAGCAAAAAATTTCAGAATTGCACCTTGCAATGCGGAGAAATTACTGTTTGTGCATTTACAATATTCATTGATTTTTGCCATTGAAAAACATCATGTTATTCATATACCAGAAATGTTTGAAGCTACTGACTGAATGAAAGGAGCTGGCATCTCACTCTCTTTGAATCTTCTTTATCATGCTAAGAGGAGCAGGAAAAAGCAAAAAATTTCAGAATTGCACCTTGCAATGCGGAGAAATTACTGTCTGTGCATTTACAATATTCATTGATTTTTGCCACTGAAAAACGTCCAGAAATGATTGAAGCTACTGACTGAATGAAAGGAGCTGGCATCTCACTCTCTTTGATTCTTCTTTATCATGCTAAGAGGAGCAGGAAAAAGCAAAAAATTTCAGAATTGCACCTTGCAATGTGGAGAAATTACTGTTTGTGCATTTACAATATTCATTGATTTTTGCCATTGAAAAACGTCCAGAAATGATTGAAGCTACTGACTGAATGAAAGGAGCTGGCATCTCACTCTCTTTGAATCTTCTTTATCATGCTAAGAAGAGCAGGAAAAAGCAAAAAATTTCAGAATTGCACCTTGCAATGCGGAGAAATTACTGTTTGTGCATTTACAATATTCATTGATTTTTGCCATTGAAAAACATCATGTTATTCATATACCAGAAATGTTTGAAGCTACTGACTGAAGGAAAGGAGCTGGCATCTCACTCTCTTTGAATCTTCTTTATCATGCTTAGAGGAGCAGGAAAAAGCAAAAAATTTCAGAATTGCACCTTGCAATGCGGAGAAATTACTGTTTGTGCATTTACAATATTCATTGATTTTTGCCATTGAAAAACGTCCAGAAATGATTGAAGCTACTGACTGAATGAAAGGAGCTGGCATCTCACTCTCTTTGAATCTTGTTTATCATGCTAAGAGGAGCAGGAAAAAGCAAAAAATTTCAGAATTGCACCTTGCAATGCGGAGAAATTACTGTTTGTGCATTTACAATATTCATTGATTTTTGCCATTGAAAAACGTCCAGAAATCATTGAAGCTACTGACTGAATGAAAGGAGCTGGCATCTCATTCTCTTTGAATCTTCTTTATCATGCTAAGAGGAGCAGGAAAAGCAAAAAATTTCAGAATTGCACCTTGCAATGCGGAGAAATTACTGTTTGTGCATTTACAATATTCATTGATTTTTGCCATTGAAAAACATCATGTTATTCATATACCAGAAATGATTGAAGCTACTGACTGAATGAAAGGAGCTGGCATCTCACTCTCTTTGAATCTTCTTTATCATGCTAAGATGAGCAGGAAAAAGCAAAAAATTTCAGAATTGCACCTTGCAATGCGGAGAAATTACTGTTTGTGCATTTACAATATTCAATGATTTTTGCCATTGAAAAACGTCCAGAAATGATTGAAGCTACTGACTGAATGAAAGGAGCTGGCATCTCACTCTCTTTGAATCTTCTTTATCATGCTAAGAGGAGCAGGAAAAAGCAAAAAATTTCAGAATTGCACCTTTCAATGCGGAGAAATTACTGTTTGTGCATCTACTATATTCATTGATTTTTGCCATTGAAAAACATCATGTTATTCATATACCAGAAATGTTTGAAGCTACTGACTGAATGAAAGGAGCTGGCATCTCACTCTCTTTGAATCTTTTTTATCATGCTAAGAGGAGCTGGAAAAAGCAAAAAATTTCAGAATTGCACCTTGCAATGCGGAGAAATTACTGTTTGTGCATTTACAATATTCATTGATTTTTGCCATTGAAAAACGTCTAGAAATGATTGAAGCTACTGACTGAATGAAAGGAGCTGGCATCTCACTCTCTTTGAATATTGTTTATCATGCTAAGAGGAGCAGGAAAAAGCAAAAAATTTCAGAATTGCCCCTTGCAATGCGGAGAAATTACTGTTTGTGCATTTACAATATTCATTGATTTTTGCCATTGAAAAACGTCCAGAAATGATTGAAGCTACTGACTGAATGAAAGGAGCTGGCATCTCACTCTCTTTGAATCTTCTTTATCATGCTAAGAGGAGCAGGAAAAAGCAAAAAATTTCAGAATTGCACCTTGCAATGCGGAGAAATTACTGTTTGTGCATTTACAATATTCATTGATTTTGCCATTGAAAAACATCATGTTATTCATATACCAGAAATGATTGAAGCTACTGACTGAATGAAAGGAGCTGGCATCTCATTCTCTTTGAATCTTCTTTATCATGCTAAGAGGAGCAGGAAAAAGCAAAAAATTTCAGAATTGCACCTTGCAATGCGGAGAAATTACTGTTTGTGCATTTACAATATTCAATGATTTTTGCCATTGAAAAACGTCCAGAAATGATTGAAGCTACTGACTGAATGAAAGGAGCTGGCATCTCACTCTCTTTGAATCTTGTTTATCATGCTAAGAGGAGCAGGAAAAAGCAAAAAATTTCAGAATTGCACCTTGCAATGCGGAGAAATTACTGTTTGTGCATTTACAATATTCATTGATTTTTGCCATTGAAAAACGTCCAGAAATGATTGAAGCTACTGACTGAATGAAAGGAGCTGGCATCTCACTCTCTTTGAATCTTCTTTATCATGCTAAGAGGAGCAGGAAAAAGCAAAAAATTTCAGAATTGCACCTTGCAATGCGGAGAAATTACTGTTTGTGCATTTACAATATTCATTGATTTTTGCCATTGAAAAACGTCCAGAAATGATTGAAGCTACTGACTGAATGAAAGGAGCTGGCATCTCACTCTCTTTGAATCTTGTTTATCATGCTAAGAGGAGCAGGAAAAAGCAAAAAATTTCAGAATTGCACCTTGCAATGCGGAGAAATTACTGTTTGTGCATTTACAATATTCATTGATTTTTGCCATTGAAAAACGTCCAGAAATGATTGAAGCTACTGACTGAATGAAAGGAGCTGGCATCTCACTCTCTTTGAATCTTCTTTATCATGCTAAGAGGAGCAGGAAAAAGCAAAAAATTTCAGAATTGCACCTTCCAATGCGGAGAAATTACTGTTTGTGCATTTACAATATTCATTGATTTTTGCCATTGAAAAACATCATGTTATTCATATACCAGAAATGTTTGAAGCTACTGACTGAATGAAAGGAGCTGGCATCTCACTCTCTTTGAATCTTCTTTATCATGCTAAGAGGAGCAGGAAAAAGCAAAAAATTTCAGAATTGCACCTTGCAATGCGGAGAAATTACTGTTTGTGCATTTACAATATTCATTGATTTTTGCCATTGAAAAACGTCCAGAAATGATTGAAGCTACTGACTGAATGAATGGAGCTGGCATCTCACTCTCTTTGAATCTTCTTTATCATGCTAAGAGGAGCAGGAAAAAGCAAAAAAATTCAGAATTGCACCTTGCAATGCGGAGAAATTACTGTTTGTGCATTTACAATATTCATTGATTTTTGCCATTGAAAAACATCATGTTATTCATATACCAGAAATGTTTGAAGCTACTGACTGAATGAAAGGAGCTGGCATCTCACTCTCTTTGAATCTTCTTTATCATGCTAAGAGGAGCAGGAAAAAGCAAAAAATTTCAGAATTGCACCTTGCAATGCGGAGAAATTACTGTTTGTGCATTTACAATATTCATTGATTTTTGCCATTGAAAAACGTCCAGAAATGATTGAAGCTACTGACTGAATGAAAGGAGCTGGCATCTCACTCTCTTTGAATCTTGTTTATCATGCTAAGAGGAGCAGGAAAAAGCAAAAAATTTCAGAATTGCACCTTGCAATGCGGAGAAATTACTGTTTGTGCATTTACAATATTCATTGATTTTTGCCATTGAAAAACATCATGTTATTCATATACCAGAAATGTTTGAAGCTACTGACTGAATGAAAGGAGCTGGCATCTCACTCTCTTTGAATCTTCTTTATCATGCTAAGAGGAGCAGGAAAAAGCAAAAAATTTCAGAATTGCACCTTGCAATGCGGAGAAATTACTGTTTGTGCATTTACAATATTCATTGATTTTTGCCATTGAAAAACATCCAGAAATGATTGAAGCTACTGACTGAATGAAAGGAGCTGGCATCTCACTCTCTTTGAATCTTGTTTATCATGCTAAGAGGAGCAGGAAAAAGCAAAAAATTTCAGAATTGCACCTTGCAATGCGGAGAAATTACTGTTTGTGCATTTACAATATTCATTGATTTTTGCCATTGAAAATCATGTTATTCATATACCAGAAATGTTTGAAGCTACTGACTGAATGAAAGGAGCTGGCATCTCACTCTCTTTGAATCTTCTTTATCATGCTAAGAGGAGCAGGAAAAAGCAAAAAATTTCAGAATTGCACCTTGCAATGCGGAGAAATTACTGTTTGTGCATTTACAATATTCATTGATTTTTGCCATTGAAAAACATCCAGAAATGATTGAAGCTACTGACTGAATGAAAGGAGCTGGCATCTCACTCTCTTTGAATCTTGTTTATCATGCTAAGAGGAGCAGGAAAAAGCAAAAAATTTCAGAATTGCACCTTGCAATGCGGAGAAATTACTGTTTGTGCATTTACAATATTCATTGATTTTTGCCATTGAAAAACATCATGTTATTCATATACCAGAAATGTTTGAAGCTACTGACTGAATGAAAGGAGCTGGCATCTCACTCTCTTTGAATCTTCTTTATCATGCTAAGAGGAGCAGGAAAAAGCAAAAAATTTCAGAATTGCACCTTGCAATGCGGAGAAATTACTGTTTGTGCATTTACAATATTCATTGATTTTTGCCATTGAAAAACATCCAGAAATGATTGAAGCTACTGACTGAATGAAAGGAGCTGGCATCTCACTCTCTTTGAATCTTGTTTATCATGCTAAGAGGAGCAGGAAAAAGCAAAAAATTTCAGAATTGCACCTTGCAATGCGGAGAAATTACTGTTTGTGCATTTACAATATTCATTGATTTTTGCCATTGAAAAACGTCCAGAAATGATTGAAGCTACTGACTGAATGAAAGGAGCTGGCATCTCACTCTCTTTGAATCTTGTTTATCATGCTAAGAGGAGCAGGAAAAAGCAAAAAATTTCAGAATTGCACCTTGCAATGCGGAGAAATTACTGTTTGTGCATTTACAATATTCATTGATTTTTGCCATTGAAAAACATCATGTTATTCATATACCAGAAATGTTTGAAGCTACTGACTGAATGAAAGGAGCTGGCATCTCACTCTCTTTGAATCTTCTTTATCATGCTAAGAGGAGCAGGAAAAAGCAAAAAATTTCAGAATTGCACCTTGCAATGCGGAGAAATTACTGTTTGTGCATTTACAATATTCATTGATTTTTGCCATTGAAAAACATCCAGAAATGATTGAAGCTACTGACTGAATGAAAGGAGCTGGCATCTCACTCTCTTTGAATCTTGTTTATCATGCTAAGAGGAGCAGGAAAAAGCAAAAAATTTCAGAATTGCACCTTGCAATGCGGAGAAATTACTGTTTGTGCATTTACAATATTCATTGATTTTTGCCATTGAAAAACATCATGTTATTCATATACCAGAAATGTTTGAAGCTACTGACTGAATGAAAGGAGCTGGCATCTCACTCTCTTTGAATCTTCTTTATCATGCTAAGAGGAGCAGGAAAAAGCAAAAAATTTCAGAATTGCACCTTGCAATGCGGAGAAATTACTGTTTGTGCATTTACAATATTCATTGATTTTTGCCATTGAAAAACATCCAGAAATGATTGAAGCTACTGACTGAATGAAAGGAGCTGGCATCTCACTCTCTTTGAATCTTGTTTATCATGCTAAGAGGAGCAGGAAAAAGCAAAAAATTTCAGAATTGCACCTTGCAATGCGGAGAAATTACTGTTTGTGCATTTACAATATTCATTGATTTTTGCCATTGAAAAACATCATGTTATTCATATACCAGAAATGTTTGAAGCTACTGACTGAATGAAAGGAGCTGGCATCTCACTCTCTTTGAATCTTCTTTATCATGCTAAGAGGAGCAGGAAAAAGCAAAAAATTTCAGAATTGCACCTTGCAATGCGGAGAAATTACTGTTTGTGCATTTACAATATTCATTGATTTTTGCCATTGAAAAACATCCAGAAATGATTGAAGCTACTGACTGAATGAAAGGAGCTGGCATCTCACTCTCTTTGAATCTTGTTTATCATGCTAAGAGGAGCAGGAAAAAGCAAAAAATTTCAGAATTGCACCTTGCAATGCGGAGAAATTACTGTTTGTGCATTTACAATATTCATTGATTTTTGCCATTGAAAAATGTCCAGAAATGATTGAAGCTACTGACTGAATGAAAGGAGCTGGCATCTCACTCTCTTTGAATCTTCTTTATCATGCTAAGAGGAGCAGGAAAAAGCAAAAAATTTCAGAATTGCACCTTGCAATGCGGAGAAATTACTGTTTGTGCATTTACAATATTCATTGATTTTTGCCATTGAAAAACATCATGTTATTCATATACGAGAAATGTTTGAAGCTACTGACTGAATGAAAGGAGCTGGCATCTCACTCTCTTTGAATCTTCTTTATCATGCTAAGAGGAGCAGGAAAAAGCAAAAAATTTCAGAATTGCACCTTGCAATGCGGAGAAATTACTGTTTGTGCATTTACAATATTCATTGATTTTTGCCATTGAAAAACGTCCAGAAATGATTGAAGCTACTGACTGAATGAAAGGAGCTGGCATCTCACTCTCTTTGAATCTTGTTTATCATGCTAAGAGGAGCAGGAAAAAGCAAAAAATTTCAGAATTGCACCTTGCAATGCGGAGAAATTACTGTTTGTGCATTTACAATATTCATTGATTTTTGCCATTGAAAAACATCATGTTATTCATATACCAGAAATGTTTGAAGCTACTGACTGAATGAAAGGAGCTGGCATCTCACTCTCTTTGAATCTTCTTTATCATGCTAAGAGGAGCAGGAAAAAGCAAAAAATTTCAGAATTGCACCTTGCAATGCGGAGAAATTACTGTTTGTGCATTTACAATATTCATTGATTTTTGCCATTGAAAAACATCCAGAAATGATTGAAGCTACTGACTGAATGAAAGGAGCTGGCATCTCACTCTCTTTGAATCTTGTTTATCATGCTAAGAGGAGCAGGAAAAAGCAAAAAATTTCAGAATTGCACCTTGCAATGCGGAGAAATTACTGTTTGTGCATTTACAATATTCATTGATTTTTGCCATTGAAAAACATCATGTTATTCATATACCAGAAATGATTGAAGCTACTGACTGAATGAAAGGAGCTGGCATCTCACTCTCTTTGAATCTTCTTTATCATGCTAAGAGGAGCAGGAAAAAGCAAAAAATTTCAGAATTGCACCTTGCAATGCGGAGAAATTACTGTTTGTGCATTTACAATATTCAATGATTTTTGCCATTGAAAAACGTCCAGAAATGATTGAAGCTACTGACTGAATGACAGGAGCTGGCATCTCACTCTCTTTGAATCTTCTTTATCATGCTAAGAGGAGCAGGAAAAAGCAAAAAATTTCAGAATTGCACCTTGCAAGGCGGAGAAATTACTGTTTGTGCATTTACAATATTCATTGATTTTTGACATTGAAAAACATCATGCTATTCATATACCAGAAATGTTTGAAGCTACTGACTGAATGAAAGGAGCTGGCATCTCACTCTCTTTGAATCTTCTTTATCATGCTAAGAGGAGCAGGAAAAAGCAAAAAATTTCAGAATTGCACCTTGCAATGCGGAGAAATTACTGTTTGTGCATTTACAATATTCATTGATTTTTGCCATTGAAAAACGTCCAGAAATGATTGAAGCTACTGACTGAATGAAAGGAGCTGGCATCTCACTCTCTTTGAATCTTGTTTATCATGCTAAGAGGAGCAGGAAAAAGCAAAAAATTTCAGAATTGCACCTTGCAATGCGGAGAAATTACTGTTTGTGCATTTACAATATTCATTGATTTTTGCCATTGAAAAACATCATGTTATTCATATACCAGAAATGTTTGAAGCTACTGACTGAATGAAAGGAGCTGGCATCTCACTCTCTTTGAATCTTCTTTATCATGCTAAGAGGAGCAGGAAAAAGCAAAAAATTTCAGAATTGCACCTTGCAATGCGGAGAAATTACTGTTTGTGCATTTACAATATTCATTGATTTTTGCCATTGAAAAACGTCCAGAAATGATTGAAGCTACTGACTGAATGAAAGGAGCTGGCATCTCACTCTCTTTGAATCTTCTTTATCATGCTAAGAGGAGCAGGAAAAAGCAAAAAATTTCAGAATTGCACCTTGCAATGCGGAGAAATTACTGTTTGTGCATTTACAATATTCATTGATTTTTGCCATTGAAAAACGTCCAGAAATGTTTGAAGCTACTGACTGAATGAAAGGAGCTGGCATCTCACTCTCTTTGAATCTTCTTTATCATGCTAAGAGGAGCAGGAAAAAGCAAAAAATTTCAGAATTGCACCTTGCAATGAGGAGAAATTACTGTTTGTGCATTTACAATATTCATTGATTTTTGCCATTGAAAAACATCATGTTATTCATATACCAGAAATGTTTGAAGCTACTGACTGAATGAAAGGAGCTGGCATCTCACTCTCTTTGAATCTTCTTTATCATGCTAAGAGGAGCAGGAAAAAGCAAAAAATTTCAGAATTGCACCTTGCAATGCGGAGAAATTACTGTTTGTGCATTTACAATATTCAATGATTTTTGCCATTGAAAAACGTCCAGAAATGATTGAAGCTACTGACTGAATGAAAGGAGCTGGCATCTCACTCTCTTTGAATCTTCTTTATCATGCTAAGAGGAGCAGGAAAAAGCAAAAAATTTCAGAATTGCACCTTCCAATGCGGAGAAATTACTGTTTGTGCATTTACAATATTCATTGATTTTTGCCATTGAAAAACATCATGTTATTCATATACCAGAAATGTTTGAAGCTACTGACTGAATGAAAGGAGCTGGCATCTCACTCTCTTTGAATCTTCTTTATCATGCTAAGAGGAGCAGGAAAAAGCAAAAAATTTCAGAATTGCACCTTGCAATGCGGAGAAATTACTGTTTGTGCATTTACAATATTCATTGATTTTTGCCATTGAAAAACGTCCAGAAATGATTGAAGCTACTGACTGAATGAATGGAGCTGGCATCTCACTCTCTTTGAATCTTCTTTATCATGCTAAGAGGAGCAGGAAAAAGCAAAAAATTTCAGAATTGCACCTTGCAATGCGGAGAAATTACTGTTTGTGCATTTACAATATTCATTGATTTTTGCCATTGAAAAACATCATGTTATTCATATACCAGAAATGTTTGAAGCTACTGACTGAATGAAAGGAGCTGGCATCTCACTCTCTTTGAATCTTCTTTATCATGCTAAGAGGAGCAGGAAAAAGCAAAAAATTTCAGAATTGCACCTTGCAATGCGGAGAAATTACTGTTTGTGCATTTACAATATTCATTGATTTTTGCCATTGAAAAACGTCCAGAAATGATTGAAGCTACTGACTGAATGAAAGGAGCTGGCATCTCACTCTCTTTGAATCTTGTTTATCATGCTAAGAGGAGCAGGAAAAAGCAAAAAATTTCAGAATTGCACCTTGCAATGCGGAGAAATTACTGTTTGTGCATTTACAATATTCATTGATTTTTGCCATTGAAAAACATCATGTTATTCATATACCAGAAATGTTTGAAGCTACTGACTGAATGAAAGGAGCTGGCATCTCACTCTCTTTGAATCTTCTTTATCATGCTAAGAGGAGCAGGAAAAAGCAAAAAATTTCAGAATTGCACCTTGCAATGCGGAGAAATTACTGTTTGTGCATTTACAATATTCATTGATTTTTGCCATTGAAAAACATCCAGAAATGATTGAAGCTACTGACTGAATGAAAGGAGCTGGCATCTCACTCTCTTTGAATCTTGTTTATCATGCTAAGAGGAGCAGGAAAAAGCAAAAAATTTCAGAATTGCACCTTGCAATGCGGAGAAATTACTGTTTGTGCATTTACAATATTCATTGATTTTTGCCATTGAAAATCATGTTATTCATATACCAGAAATGTTTGAAGCTACTGACTGAATGAAAGGAGCTGGCATCTCACTCTCTTTGAATCTTCTTTATCATGCTAAGAGGAGCAGGAAAAAGCAAAAAATTTCAGAATTGCACCTTGCAATGCGGAGAAATTACTGTTTGTGCATTTACAATATTCATTGATTTTTGCCATTGAAAAACATCCAGAAATGATTGAAGCTACTGACTGAATGAAAGGAGCTGGCATCTCACTCTCTTTGAATCTTGTTTATCATGCTAAGAGGAGCAGGAAAAAGCAAAAAATTTCAGAATTGCACCTTGCAATGCGGAGAAATTACTGTTTGTGCATTTACAATATTCATTGATTTTTGCCATTGAAAAACATCATGTTATTCATATACCAGAAATGTTTGAAGCTACTGACTGAATGAAAGGAGCTGGCATCTCACTCTCTTTGAATCTTCTTTATCATGCTAAGAGGAGCAGGAAAAAGCAAAAAATTTCAGAATTGCACCTTGCAATGCGGAGAAATTACTGTTTGTGCATTTACAATATTCATTGATTTTTGCCATTGAAAAACATCCAGAAATGATTGAAGCTACTGACTGAATGAAAGGAGCTGGCATCTCACTCTCTTTGAATCTTGTTTATCATGCTAAGAGGAGCAGGAAAAAGCAAAAAATTTCAGAATTGCACCTTGCAATGCGGAGAAATTACTGTTTGTGCATTTACAATATTCATTGATTTTTGCCATTGAAAAATGTCCAGAAATGATTGAAGCTACTGACTGAATGAAAGGAGCTGGCATCTCACTCTCTTTGAATCTTCTTTATCATGCTAAGAGGAGCAGGAAAAAGCAAAAAATTTCAGAATTGCACCTTGCAATGCGGAGAAATTACTGTTTGTGCATTTACAATATTCATTGATTTTTGCCATTGAAAAACATCATGTTATTCATATACGAGAAATGTTTGAAGCTACTGACTGAATGAAAGGAGCTGGCATCTCACTCTCTTTGAATCTTCTTTATCATGCTAAGAGGAGCAGGAAAAAGCAAAAAATTTCAGAATTGCACCTTGCAATGCGGAGAAATTACTGTTTGTGCATTTACAATATTCATTGATTTTTGCCATTGAAAAACGTCCAGAAATGATTGAAGCTACTGACTGAATGAAAGGAGCTGGCATCTCACTCTCTTTGAATCTTGTTTATCATGCTAAGAGGAGCAGGAAAAAGCAAAAAATTTCAGAATTGCACCTTGCAATGCGGAGAAATTACTGTTTGTGCATTTACAATATTCATTGATTTTTGCCATTGAAAAACATCATGTTATTCATATACCAGAAATGTTTGAAGCTACTGACTGAATGAAAGGAGCTGGCATCTTACTCTCTTTGAATCTTCTTTATCATGCTAAGAGGAGCAGGAAAAAGCAAAAAATTTCAGAATTGCACCTTGCAATGCGGAGAAATTACTGTTTGTGCATTTACAATATTCATTGATTTTTGCCATTGAAAAACATCCAGAAATGATTGAAGCTACTGACTGAATGAAAGGAGCTGGCATCTCACTCTCTTTGAATCTTGTTTATCATGCTAAGAGGAGCAGGAAAAAGCAAAAAATTTCAGAATTGCACCTTGCAATGCGGAGAAATTACTGTTTGTGCATTTACAATATTCATTGATTTTTGCCATTGAAAAACATCATGTTATTCATATACCAGAAATGATTGAAGCTACTGACTGAATGAAAGGAGCTGGCATCTCACTCTCTTTGAATCTTCTTTATCATGCTAAGAGGAGCAGGAAAAAGCAAAAAATTTCAGAATTGCACCTTGCAATGCGGAGAAATTACTGTTTGTGCATTTACAATATTCAATGATTTTTGCCATTGAAAAACGTCCAGAAATGATTGAAGCTACTGACTGAATGAAAGGAGCTGGCATCTCACTCTCTTTGAATCTTCTTTATCATGCTAAGAGGAGCAGGAAAAAGTAAAAAATTTCAGAATTGCACCTTGCAAGGCGGAGAAATTACTGTTTGTGCATTTACAATATTCATTGATTTTTGACATTGAAAAACATCATGCTATTCATATACCAGAAATGTTTGAAGCTACTGACTGAATGAAAGGAGCTGGCATCTCACTCTCTTTGAATCTTCTTTATCATGCTAAGAGGAGCAGGAAAAAGCAAAAATTTCAGAATTGCACCTTGCAATGCGGAGAAATTACTGTTTGTGCATTTACAATATTCATTGATTTTTGCCATTGAAAAACATCCAGAAATGATTGAAGCTACTGACTGAATGAAAGGAGCTGGCATCTCACTCTCTTTGAATCTTGTTTATCATGCTAAGAGGAGCAGGAAAAAGCAAAAAATTTCAGAATTGCACCTTGCAATGCGGAGAAATTACTGTTTGTGCATTTACAATATTCATTGATTTTTGCCATTGAAAAACATCATGTTATTCATATACCAGAAATGTTTGAAGCTACTGACTGAATGAAAGGAGCTGGCATCTCACTCTCTTTGAATCTTCTTTATCATGCTAAGAGGAGCAGGAAAAAGCAAAAAATTTCAGAATTGCACCTTGCAATGCGGAGAAATTACTGTTTGTGCATTTACAATATTCATTGATTTTTGCCATTGAAAAACATCCAGAAATGATTGAAGCTACTGACTGAATGAAAGGAGCTGGCATCTCACTCTCTTTGAATCTTGTTTATCATGCTAAGAGGAGCAGGAAAAAGCAAAAAATTTCAGAATTGCACCTTGCAATGCGGAGAAATTACTGTTTGTGCATTTACAATATTCATTGATTTTTGCCATTGAAAAATGTCCAGAAATGATTGAAGCTACTGACTGAATGAAAGGAGCTGGCATCTCACTCTCTTTGAATCTTCTTTATCATGCTAAGAGGAGCAGGAAAAAGCAAAAAATTTCAGAATTGCACCTTGCAATGCGGAGAAATTACTGTTTGTGCATTTACAATATTCATTGATTTTTGCCATTGAAAAACATCATGTTATTCATATACGAGAAATGTTTGAAGCTACTGACTGAATGAAAGGAGCTGGCATCTCACTCTCTTTGAATCTTCTTTATCATGCTAAGAGGAGCAGGAAAAAGCAAAAAATTTCAGAATTGCACCTTGCAATGCGAAGAAATTACTGTTTGTGCATTTACAATATTCATTGATTTTTGCCATTGAAAAACGTCCAGAAATGATTGAAGCTACTGACTGAATGAAAGGAGCTGGCATCTCACTCTCTTTGAATCTTGTTTATCATGCTAAGAGGAGCAGGAAAAAGCAAAAAATTTCAGAATTGCACCTTGCAATGCGGAGAAATTACTGTTTGTGCATTTACAATATTCATTGATTTTTGCCATTGAAAAACATCATGTTATTCATATACCAGAAATGTTTGAAGCTACTGACTGAATGAAAGGAGCTGGCATCTTACTCTCTTTGAATCTTCTTTATCATGCTAAGAGGAGCAGGAAAAAGCAAAAAATTTCAGAATTGCACCTTGCAATGCGGAGAAATTACTGTTTGTGCATTTACAATATTCATTGATTTTTGCCATTGAAAAACATCCAGAAATGATTGAAGCTACTGACTGAATGAAAGGAGCTGGCATCTCACTCTCTTTGAATCTTGTTTATCATGCTAAGAGGAGCAGGAAAAAGCAAAAAATTTCAGAATTGCACCTTGCAATGCGGAGAAATTACTGTTTGTGCATTTACAATATTCATTGATTTTTGCCATTGAAAAACATCATGTTATTCATATACCAGAAATGATTGAAGCTACTGACTGAATGAAAGGAGCTGGCATCTCACTCTCTTTGAATCTTCTTTATCATGCTAAGAGGAGCAGGAAAAAGCAAAAAATTTCAGAATTGCACCTTGCAATGCGGAGAAATTACTGTTTGTGCATTTACAATATTCAATGATTTTTGCCATTGAAAAACGTCCAGAAATGATTGAAGCTACTGACTGAATGAAAGGAGCTGGCATCTCACTCTCTTTGAATCTTCTTTATCATGCTAAGAGGAGCAGGAAAAAGCAAAAAATTTCAGAATTGCACCTTGCAAGGCGGAGAAATTACTGTTTGTGCATTTACAATATTCATTGATTTTTGACATTGAAAAACATCATGCTATTCATATACCAGAAATGTTTGAAGCTACTGACTGAATGAAAGGAGCTGGCATCTCACTCTCTTTGAATCTTCTTTATCATGCTAAGAGGAGCAGGAAAAAGCAAAAAATTTCAGAATTGCACCTTGCAATGCGGAGAAATTACTGTTTGTGCATTTACAATATTCATTGATTTTTGCCATTGAAAAACGTCCAGAAATGATTGAAGCTACTGACTGAATGAAAGGAGCTGGCATCTCACTCTCTTTGAATCTTGTTTATCATGCTAAGAGGAGCAGGAAAAAGCAAAAAATTTCAGAATTGCACCTTGCAATGCGGAGAAATTACTGTTTGTGCATTTACAATATTCATTGATTTTTGCCATTGAAAAACATCATGTTATTCATATACCAGAAATGATTGAAGCTACTGACTGAATGAAAGGAGCTGGCATCTCACTCTCTTTGAATCTTCTTTATCATGCTAAGAGGAGCAGGAAAAAGCAAAAAATTTCAGAATTGCACCTTGCAATGCGGAGAAATTACTGTTTGTGCATTTACAATATTCAATGATTTTTGCCATTGAAAAACGTCCAGAAATGATTGAAGCTACTGACTGAATGAAAGGAGCTGGCATCTCACTCTCTTTGAATCTTCTTTATCATGCTAAGAGGAGCAGGAAAAAGCAAAAAATTTCAGAATTGCACCTTGCAATGCGGAGAAATTACTGTTTGTGCATTTACAATATTCATTGATTTTTGCCATTGAAAAACATCATGTTATTCATATACCAGAAATGATTGAAGCTACTGACTGAATGAAAGGAGCTGGCATCTCACTCTCTTTGAATCTTCTTTATCATGCTAAGAGGAGCAGGAAAAAGCAAAAAATTTCAGAATTGCACCTTGCAATGCGGAGAAATTACTGTTTGTGCATTTACAATATTCAATGATTTTTGCCATTGAAAAACGTCCAGAAATGATTGAAGCTACTGACTGAATGAAAGGAGCTGGCATCTCACTCTCTTTGAATCTTCTTTATCATGCTAAGAGGAGCAGGAAAAAGCAAAAAATTTCAGAATTGCACCTTCCAATGCGGAGAAATTACTGTTTGTGCATTTACAATATTCATTGATTTTTGCCATTGAAAAACATCATGTTATTCATATACCAGAAATGATTGAAGCTACTGACTGAATGAAAGGAGCTGGCATCTCACTCTCTTTGAATCTTCTTTATCATGCTAAGAGGAGCAGGAAAAAGCAAAAAATTTCAGAATTGCACCTTGCAATGCGGAGAAATTACTGTTTGTGCATTTACAATATTCAATGATTTTTGCCATTGAAAAACGTCCAGAAATGATTGAAGCTACTGACTGAATGAAAGGAGCTGGCATCTCACTCTCTTTGAATCTTCTTTATCATGCTAAGAGGAGCAGGAAAAAGCAAAAAATTTCAGAATTGCACCTTCCAATGCGGAGAAATTACTGTTTGTGCATTTACAATATTCATTGATTTTTGCCATTGAAAAACATCATGTTATTCATATACCAGAAATGTTTGAAGCTACTGACTGAATGAAAGGAGCTGGCATCTCACTCTCTTTGAATCTTCTTTATCATGCTAAGAGGAGCAGGAAAAAGCAAAAAATTTCAGAATTGCACCTTGCAATGCGGAGAAATTACTGTTTGTGCATTTACAATATTCATTGATTTTTGCCATTGAAAAACGTCCAGAAATGATTGAAGCTACTGACTGAATGAAAGGAGCTGGCATCTCACTCTCTTTGAATCTTCTTTATCATGCTAAGAGGAGCAGGAAAAAGCAAAAAATTTCAGAATTGCACCTTGCAATGCGGAGAAATTACTGTTTGTGCATTTACAATATTCATTGATTTTTGCCATTGAAAAACGTCCAGAAATGTTTGAAGCTACTGACTGAATGAAAGGAGCTGGCATCTCACTCTCTTTGAATCTTCTTTATCATGCTAAGAGGAGCAGGAAAAAGCAAAAAATTTCAGAATTGCACCTTGCAATGAGGAGAAATTACTGTTTGTGCATTTACAATATTCATTGATTTTTGCCATTGAAAAACATCATGTTATTCATATACCAGAAATGTTTGAAGCTACTGACTGAATGAAAGGAGCTGGCATCTCACTCTCTTTGAATCTTCTTTATCATGCTAAGAGGAGCAGGAAAAAGCAAAAAATTTCAGAATTGCACCTTGCAATGCGGAGAAATTACTGTTTGTGCATTTACAATATTCAATGATTTTTGCCATTGAAAAACGTCCAGAAATGATTGAAGCTACTGACTGAATGAAAGGAGCTGGCATCTCACTCTCTTTGAATCTTCTTTATCATGCTAAGAGGAGCAGGAAAAAGCAAAAAATTTCAGAATTGCACCTTCCAATGCGGAGAAATTACTGTTTGTGCATTTACAATATTCATTGATTTTTGCCATTGAAAAACATCATGTTATTCATATACCAGAAATGTTTGAAGCTACTGACTGAATGAAAGGAGCTGGCATCTCACTCTCTTTGAATCTTCTTTATCATGCTAAGAGGAGCAGGAAAAAGCAAAAAATTTCAGAATTGCACCTTGCAATGCGGAGAAATTACTGTTTGTGCATTTACAATATTCATTGATTTTTGCCATTGAAAAACGTCCAGAAATGATTGAAGCTACTGACTGAATGAATGGAGCTGGCATCTCACTCTCTTTGAATCTTCTTTATCATGCTAAGAGGAGCAGGAAAAAGCAAAAAATTTCAGAATTGCACCTTGCAATGCGGAGAAATTACTGTTTGTGCATTTACAATATTCATTGATTTTTGCCATTGAAAAACATCATGTTATTCATATACCAGAAATGTTTGAAGCTACTGACTGAATGAAAGGAGCTGGCATCTCACTCTCTTTGAATCTTCTTTATCATGCTAAGAGGAGCAGGAAAAAGCAAAAAATTTCAGAATTGCACCTTGCAATGCGGAGAAATTACTGTTTGTGCATTTACAATATTCATTGATTTTTGCCATTGAAAAACGTCCAGAAATGATTGAAGCTACTGACTGAATGAAAGGAGCTGGCATCTCACTCTCTTTGAATCTTGTTTATCATGCTAAGAGGAGCAGGAAAAAGCAAAAAATTTCAGAATTGCACCTTGCAATGCGGAGAAATTACTGTTTGTGCATTTACAATATTCATTGATTTTTGCCATTGAAAAACATCATGTTATTCATATACCAGAAATGTTTGAAGCTACTGACTGAATGAAAGGAGCTGGCATCTCACTCTCTTTGAATCTTCTTTATCATGCTAAGAGGAGCAGGAAAAAGCAAAAAATTTCAGAATTGCACCTTGCAATGCGGAGAAATTACTGTTTGTGCATTTACAATATTCATTGATTTTTGCCATTGAAAAACATCCAGAAATGATTGAAGCTACTGACTGAATGAAAGGAGCTGGCATCTCACTCTCTTTGAATCTTGTTTATCATGCTAAGAGGAGCAGGAAAAAGCAAAAAATTTCAGAATTGCACCTTGCAATGCGGAGAAATTACTGTTTGTGCATTTACAATATTCATTGATTTTTGCCATTGAAAAACATCATGTTATTCATATACCAGAAATGATTGAAGCTACTGACTGAATGAAAGGAGCTGGCATCTCACTCTCTTTGAATCTTCTTTATCATGCTAAGAGGAGGAGGAAAAAGCAAAAAATTTCAGAATTGCACCTTGCAATGCGGAGAAATTACTGTTTGTGCATTTACAATATTCAATGATTTTTGCCATTGAAAAACGTCCAGAAATGATTGAAGCTACTGACTGAATGAAAGGAGCTGGCATCTCACTCTCTTTGAATCTTCTTTATCATGCTAAGAGGAGCAGGAAAAAGCAAAAAATTTCAGAATTGCACCTTGCAAGGCGGAGAAATTACTGTTTGTGCATTTACAATATTCATTGATTTTTGCCATTGAAAAACATCATGCTATTCATATACCAGAAATGTTTGAAGCTACTGACTGAATGAAAGGAGCTGGCATCTCACTCTCTTTGAATCTTCTTTATCATGCTAAGAGGAGCAGGAAAAAGCAAAAAATTTCAGAATTGCACCTTGCAATGCGGAGAAATTACTGTTTGTGCATTTACAATATTCATTGATTTTTGCCATTGAAAAACGTCCAGAAATGATTGAAGCTACTGACTGAATGAAAGGAGCTGGCATCTCACTCTCTTTGAATCTTGTTTATCATGCTAAGAGGAGCAGGAAAAAGCAAAAAATTTCAGAATTGCACCTTGCAATGCGGAGAAATTACTGTTTGTGCATTTACAATATTCATTGATTTTTGCCATTGAAAAACATCATGTTATTCATATACCAGAAATGTTTGAAGCTACTGACTGAATGAAAGGAGCTGGCATCTCACTCTCTTTGAATCTTGTTTATCATGCTAAGAGGAGCAGGAAAAAGCAAAAAATTTCAGAATTGCACCTTGCAATGCGGAGAAATTACTGTTTGTGCATTTACAATATTCATTGATTTTTGCCATTGAAAAACATCCAGAAATGATTGAAGCTACTGACTGAATGAAAGGAGCTGGCATCTCACTCTCTTTGAATCTTGTTTATCATGCTAAGAGGAGCAGGAAAAAGCAAAAAATTTCAGAATTGCACCTTGCAATGCGGAGAAATTACTGTTTGTGCATTTACAATATTCATTGATTTTTGCCATTGAAAAACATCATGTTATTCATATACCAGAAATGATTGAAGCTACTGACTGAATGAAAGGAGCTGGCATCTCACTCTCTTTGAATCTTCTTTATCATGCTAAGAGGAGCAGGAAAAAGCAAAAAATTTCAGAATTGCACCTTGCAATGCGGAGAAATTACTGTTTGTGCATTTACAATATTAATTGATTTTTGCCATTGAAAAACATCATGTTATTCATATACCAGAAATGTTTGAAGCTACTGACTGAATGAAAGGAGCTGGCATCTCACTCTCTTTGAATCTTCTTTATCATGCTAAGAGGAGCAGGAAAAAGCAAAAAATTTCAGAATTGCACCTTGCAATGCGGAGAAATTACTGTTTGTGCATTTACAATATTCATTGATTTTTGCCATTGAAAAACGTCCAGAAATGATTGAAGCTACTGACTGAATGGAAGGAGCTGGCATCTCACTCTCTTTGAATCTTCTTTATCATGCTAAGAGGAGCAGGAAAAAGCAAAAAATTTCAGAATTGCACCTTGCAATGCGGAGAAATTACTGTTTGTGCATTTACAATATTCATTGATTTTTGCCATTGAAAAACGTCCAGAAATGATTGAAGCTACTGACTGAATGAAAGGAGCTGGCATCTCACTCTCTTTGAATCTTCTTTATCATGCTAAGAGGAGCAGGAAAAAGCAAAAAATTTCAGAATTGCACCTTGCAATGCGGAGAAATTACTGTTTGTGCATTTACAATATTCATTGATTTTTGCCATTGAAAAACATCATGTTATTCATATACCAGAAATGTTTGAAGCTACTGACTGAATGAAAGGAGCTGGCATCTCACTCTCTTTGAATCTTCTTTATCATGCTAAGAGGAGCAGGAAAAAGCAAAAAATTTCAGAATTGCACCTTGCAATGCGGAGAAATTACTGTCTGTGCATTTACAATATTCATTGATTTTTGCCACTGAAAAACGTCCAGAAATGATTGAAGCTACTGACTGAATGAAAGGAGCTGGCATCTCACTCTCTTTGATTCTTCTTTATCATGCTAAGAGGAGCAGGAAAAAGCAAAAAATTTCAGAATTGCACCTTGCAATGTGGAGAAATTACTGTTTGTGCATTTACAATATTCATTGATTTTTGCCATTGAAAAACGTCCAGAAATGATTGAAGCTACTGACTGAATGAAAGGAGCTGGCATCTCACTCTCTTTGAATCTTCTTTATCATGCTAAGAAGAGCAGGAAAAAGCAAAAAATTTCAGAATTGCACCTTGCAATGCGGAGAAATTACTGTTTGTGCATTTACAATATTCATTGATTTTTGCCATTGAAAAACATCATGTTATTCATATACCAGAAATGTTTGAAGCTACTGACTGAAGGAAAGGAGCTGGCATCTCACTCTCTTTGAATCTTCTTTATCATGCTTAGAGGAGCAGGAAAAAGCAAAAAATTTCAGAATTGCACCTTGCAATGCGGAGAAATTACTGTTTGTGCATTTACAATATTCATTGATTTTTGCCATTGAAAAACGTCCAGAAATGATTGAAGCTACTGACTGAATGAAAGGAGCTGGCATCTCACTCTCTTTGAATCTTGTTTATCATGCTAAGAGGAGCAGGAAAAAGCAAAAAATTTCAGAATTGCACCTTGCAATGCGGAGAAATTACTGTTTGTGCATTTACAATATTCATTGATTTTTGCCATTGAAAAACGTCCAGAAATCATTGAAGCTACTGACTGAATGAAAGGAGCTGGCATCTCATTCTCTTTGAATCTTCTTTATCATGCTAAGAGGAGCAGGAAAAGCAAAAAATTTCAGAATTGCACCTTGCAATGCGGAGAAATTACTGTTTGTGCATTTACAATATTCATTGATTTTTGCCATTGAAAAACATCATGTTATTCATATACCAGAAATGATTGAAGCTACTGACTGAATGAAAGGAGCTGGCATCTCACTCTCTTTGAATCTTCTTTATCATGCTAAGATGAGCAGGAAAAAGCAAAAAATTTCAGAATTGCACCTTGCAATGCGGAGAAATTACTGTTTGTGCATTTACAATATTCAATGATTTTTGCCATTGAAAAACGTCCAGAAATGATTGAAGCTACTGACTGAATGAAAGGAGCTGGCATCTCACTCTCTTTGAATCTTCTTTATCATGCTAAGAGGAGCAGGAAAAAGCAAAAAATTTCAGAATTGCACCTTTCAATGCGGAGAAATTACTGTTTGTGCATCTACTATATTCATTGATTTTTGCCATTGAAAAACATCATGTTATTCATATACCAGAAATGTTTGAAGCTACTGACTGAATGAAAGGAGCTGGCATCTCACTCTCTTTGAATCTTTTTTATCATGCTAAGAGGAGCTGGAAAAAGCAAAAAATTTCAGAATTGCACCTTGCAATGCGGAGAAATTACTGTTTGTGCATTTACAATATTCATTGATTTTTGCCATTGAAAAACGTCTAGAAATGATTGAAGCTACTGACTGAATGAAAGGAGCTGGCATCTCACTCTCTTTGAATATTGTTTATCATGCTAAGAGGAGCAGGAAAAAGCAAAAAATTTCAGAATTGCACCTTGCAATGCGGAGAAATTACTGTTTGTGCATTTACAATATTCATTGATTTTTGCCATTGAAAAACGTCCAGAAATGATTGAAGCTACTGACTGAATGAAAGGAGCTGGCATCTCACTCTCTTTGAATCTTCTTTATCATGCTAAGAGGAGCAGGAAAAAGCAAAAAATTTCAGAATTGCACCTTGCAATGCGGAGAAATTACTGTTTGTGCATTTACAATATTCATTGATTTTGCCATTGAAAAACATCATGTTATTCATATACCAGAAATGATTGAAGCTACTGACTGAATGAAAGGAGCTGGCATCTCATTCTCTTTGAATCTTCTTTATCATGCTAAGAGGAGCAGGAAAAAGCAAAAAATTTCAGAATTGCACCTTGCAATGCGGAGAAATTACTGTTTGTGCATTTACAATATTCAATGATTTTTGCCATTGAAAAACGTCCAGAAATGATTGAAGCTACTGACTGAATGAAAGGAGCTGGCATCTCACTCTCTTTGAATCTTGTTTATCATGCTAAGAGGAGCAGGAAAAAGCAAAAAATTTCAGAATTGCACCTTGCAATGCGGAGAAATTACTGTTTGTGCATTTACAATATTCATTGATTTTTGCCATTGAAAAACGTCCAGAAATGATTGAAGCTACTGACTGAATGAAAGGAGCTGGCATCTCACTCTCTTTGAATCTTCTTTATCATGCTAAGAGGAGCAGGAAAAAGCAAAAAATTTCAGAATTGCACCTTGCAATGCGGAGAAATTACTGTTTGTGCATTTACAATATTCATTGATTTTTGCCATTGAAAAACGTCCAGAAATGATTGAAGCTACTGACTGAATGAAAGGAGCTGGCATCTCACTCTCTTTGAATCTTGTTTATCATGCTAAGAGGAGCAGGAAAAAGCAAAAAATTTCAGAATTGCACCTTGCAATGCGGAGAAATTACTGTTTGTGCATTTACAATATTCATTGATTTTTGCCATTGAAAAACGTCCAGAAATGATTGAAGCTACTGACTGAATGAAAGGAGCTGGCATCTCACTCTCTTTGAATCTTCTTTATCATGCTAAGAGGAGCAGGAAAAAGCAAAAAATTTCAGAATTGCACCTTGCAATGCGGAGAAATTACTGTTTGTGCATTTACAATATTCATTGATTTTGCCATTGAAAAACATCATGTTATTCATATACCAGAAATGATTGAAGCTACTGACTGAATGAAAGGAGCTGGCATCTCATTCTCTTTGAATCTTCTTTATCATGCTAAGAGGAGCAGGAAAAAGCAAAAAATTTCAGAATTGCACCTTGCAATGCGGAGAAATTACTGTTTGTGCATTTACAATATTCAATGATTTTTGCCATTGAAAAACGTCCAGAAATGATTGAAGCTACTGACTGAATGAAAGGAGCTGGCATCTCACTCTCTTTGAATCTTGTTTATCATGCTAAGAGGAGCAGGAAAAAGCAAAAAATTTCAGAATTGCACCTTGCAATGCGGAGAAATTACTGTTTGTGCATTTACAATATTCATTGATTTTTGCCATTGAAAAACGTCCAGAAATGATTGAAGCTACTGACTGAATGAAAGGAGCTGGCATCTCACTCTCTTTGAATCTTCTTTATCATGCTAAGAGGAGCAGGAAAAAGCAAAAAATTTCAGAATTGCACCTTGCAATGCGGAGAAATTACTGTTTGTGCATTTACAATATTCATTGATTTTTGCCATTGAAAAACGTCCAGAAATGATTGAAGCTACTGACTGAATGAAAGGAGCTGGCATCTCACTCTCTTTGAATCTTCTTTATCATGCTAAGAGGAGCAGGAAACAGCAAAAAATTTCAGAATTGCACCTTGCAATGCGGAGAAATTACTGTTTGTGCATTTACAATATTCATTGATTTTTGCCATTGAAAAACGTCCAGAAATGATTGAAGCTACTGACTGAATGAAAGGAGCTGGCATCTCACTCTCTTTGAATCTTCTTTATCATGCTAAGAGGAGCAGGAAAAAGCAAAAAATTTCAGAATTGCACCTTGTAATGCGGAGAAACTACTGTTTGTGCATTTACAATATTCATTGATTTTTGCCATTGAAAAACGTCCAGAAATGATTGAAGCTACTGACTGAATGAAAGGAGCTGGCATCTCACTCTCTTTGAATCTTGTTTATCATGCTAAGAGGAGCAGGAAAAAGCAAAAAATTTCAGAATTGCACCTTGCAATGCGGAGAAATTACTGTTTGTGCATTTACAATATTCATTGATTTTTGCCATTGAAAAACGTCCAGAAATGATTGAAGCTACTGACTGAACGAAAGGAGCTGGCATCTCACTCTCTTTGAATCTTCTTTATCATGCTAAGAGGAGCAGGAAAAAGCAAAAAATTTCAGAATTGCACCTTGCAATGCGGAGAAATTACTGTTTGTGCATTTACAATATTCATTGATTTTTGCCATTGAAAAACGTCCAGAAATGATTGAAGCTACTGACTGAATGAAAGGAGCTGGCATCTCACTCTCTTTGAATCTTCTTTATCATGCTAAGAGGAGCAGGAAAAAGCAAAAAATTTCAGAATTGCACCTTGCAATGCGGAGAAATTACTGTTTGTGCATTTACAATATTCATTGATTTTTGCCATTGAAAAACGTCCAGAAATGATTGAAGCTACTGACTGAATGAAAGGAGCTGGCATCTCACTCTCTTTGAATCTTCTTTATCATGCTAAGAGGAGCAGGAAACAGCAAAAAATTTCAGAATTGCACCTTGCAATACGGAGAAATTACTGTTTGTGCATTTACAATATTCATTGATTTTTGCCATTGAAAAACGTCCAGAAATGATTGAAGCTACTGACTGAATGAAAGGAGCTGGCATCTCACTCTCTTTGAATCTTCTTTATCATGCTAAGAGGAGCAGGAAAAAGCAAAAAATTTCAGAATTGCACCTTGTAATGCGGAGAAACTACTGTTTGTGCATTTACAATATTCATTGATTTTTGCCATTGAAAAACGTCCAGAAATGATTGAAGCTACTGACTGAATGAAAGGAGCTGGCATCTCACTCTCTTTGAATCTTCTTTATCATGCTAAGATGAGCAGGAAAAAGCAAAAAATTTCAGAATTGCACCTTGCAATGCGGAGAAATTACTGTTTGTGCATTTACAATATTCAATGATTTTTGCCATTGAAAAACGTCCAGAAATGATTGAAGCTACTGACTGAATGAAAGGAGCTGGCATCTCACTCTCTTTGAATCTTCTTTATCATGCTAAGAGGAGCAGGAAAAAGCAAAAAATTTCAGAATTGCACCTTTCAATGCGGAGAAATTACTGTTTGTGCATCTACTATATTCATTGATTTTTGCCATTGAAAAACATCATGTTATTCATATACCAGAAATGTTTGAAGCTACTGACTGAATGAAAGGAGCTGGCATCTCACTCTCTTTGAATCTTTTTTATCATGCTAAGAGGAGCTGGAAAAAGCAAAAAATTTCAGAATTGCACCTTGCAATGCGGAGAAATTACTGTTTGTGCATTTACAATATTCATTGATTTTTGCCATTGAAAAACGTCTAGAAATGATTGAAGCTACTGACTGAATGAAAGGAGCTGGCATCTCACTCTCTTTGAATCTTGTTTATCATGCTAAGAGGAGCAGGAAAAAGCAAAAAATTTCAGAATTGCACCTTGCAATGCGGAGAAATTACTGTTTGTGCATTTACAATATTCATTGATTTTTGCCATTGAAAAACGTCCAGAAATGATTGAAGCTACTGACTGAATGAAAGGAGCTGGCATCTCACTCTCTTTGAATCTTCTTTATCATGCTAAGAGGAGCAGGAAAAAGCAAAAAATTTCAGAATTGCACCTTGCAATGCGGAGAAATTACTGTTTGTGCATTTACAATATTCATTGATTTTGCCATTGAAAAACATCATGTTATTCATATACCAGAAATGATTGAAGCTACTGACTGAATGAAAGCAGCTGGCATCTCATTCTCTTTGAATCTTCTTTATCATGCTAAGAGGAGCAGGAAAAAGCAAAAAATTTCAGAATTGCACCTTGCAATGCGGAGAAATTACTGTTTGTGCATTTACAATATTCAATGATTTTTGCCATTGAAAAACGTCCAGAAATGATTGAAGCTACTGACTGAATGAAAGGAGCTGGCATCTCACTCTCTTTGAATCTTGTTTATCATGCTAAGAGGAGCAGGAAAAAGCAAAAAATTTCAGAATTGCACCTTGCAATGCGGAGAAATTACTGTTTGTGCATTTACAATATTCATTGATTTTTGCCATTGAAAAACGTCCAGAAATGATTGAAGCTACTGACTGAATGAAAGGAGCTGGCATCTCACTCTCTTTGAATCTTCTTTATCATGCTAAGAGGAGCAGGAAAAAGCAAAAAATTTCAGAATTGCACCTTGCAATGCGGAGAAATTACTGTTTGTGCATTTACAATATTCATTGATTTTTGCCATTGAAAAACGTCCAGAAATGATTGAAGCTACTGACTGAATGAAAGGAGCTGGCATCTCACTCTCTTTGAATCTTGTTTATCATGCTAAGAGGAGCAGGAAAAAGCAAAAAATTTCAGAATTGCACCTTGCAATGCGGAGAAATTACTGTTTGTGCATTTACAATATTCATTGATTTTTGCCATTGAAAAACGTCCAGAAATGATTGAAGCTACTGACTGAATGAAAGGAGCTGGCATCTCACTCTCTTTGAATCTTCTTTATCATGCTAAGAGGAGCAGGAAAAAGCAAAAAATTTCAGAATTGCACCTTGCAATGCGGAGAAATTACTGTTTGTGCATTTACAATATTCATTGATTTTGCCATTGAAAAACATCATGTTATTCATATACCAGAAATGATTGAAGCTACTGACTGAATGAAAGTAGCTGGCATCTCATTCTCTTTGAATCTTCTTTATCATGCTAAGAGGAGCAGGAAAAAGCAAAAAATTTCAGAATTGCACCTTGCAATGCGGAGAAATTACTGTTTGTGCATTTACAATATTCAATGATTTTTGCCATTGAAAAACGTCCAGAAATGATTGAAGCTACTGACTGAATGAAAGGAGCTGGCATCTCACTCTCTTTGAATCTTGTTTATCATGCTAAGAGGAGCAGGAAAAAGCAAAAAATTTCAGAATTGCACCTTGCAATGCGGAGAAATTACTGTTTGTGCATTTACAATATTCATTGATTTTTGCCATTGAAAAACGTCCAGAAATGATTGAAGCTACTGACTGAATGAAAGGAGCTGGCATCTCACTCTCTTTGAATCTTCTTTATCATGCTAAGAGGAGCAGGAAAAAGCAAAAAATTTCAGAATTGCACCTTGCAATGCGGAGAAATTACTGTTTGTGCATTTACAATATTCATTGATTTTTGCCATTGAAAAACGTCCAGAAATGATTGAAGCTACTGACTGAATGAAAGGAGCTGGCATCTCAATCTCTTTGAATCTTCTTTATCATGCTAAGAGGAGCAGGAAACAGCAAAAAATTTCAGAATTGCACCTTGCAATGCGGAGAAATTACTGTTTGTGCATTTACAATATTCATTGATTTTTGCCATTGAAAAACGTCCAGAAATGATTGAAGCTACTGACTGAATGAAAGGAGCTGGCATCTCACTCTCTTTGAATCTTCTTTATCATGCTAAGAGGAGCAGGAAAAAGCAAAAAATTTCAGAATTGCACCTTGTAATGCGGAGAAACTACTGTTTGTGCATTTACAATATTCATTGATTTTTGCCATTGAAAAACGTCCAGAAATGATTGAAGCTACTGACTGAATGAAAGGAGCTGGCATCTCACTCTCTTTGAATCTTCTTTATCATGCTAAGAGGAGCAGGAAAAAGCAAAAAATTTCAGAATTGCACCTTGCAATGCGGAGAAATTACTGTTTGTGCATTTACAATATTCATTGATTTTTGCCATTGAAAAACGTCCAGAAATGATTGAAGCTACTGACTGAATGAAAGGAGCTGGCATCTCACTCTCTTTGAATCTTCTTTATCATGCTAAGAGGAGCAGGAAAAAGCAAAAAATTTCAGAATTGCACCTTGCAATGCGGAGAAATTACTGTTTGTGCATTTACAATATTCATTGATTTTTGCCATTGAAAAACGTCCAGAAATGATTGAAGCTACTGACTGAATGAAAGGAGCTGGCATCTCACTCTCTTTGAATCTTCTTTATCATGCTAAGAGGAGCAGGAAACAGCAAAAAATTTCAGAATTGCACCTTGCAATGCGGAGAAATTACTGTTTGTGCATTTACAATATTCATTGATTTTTGCCATTGAAAAACGTCCAGAAATGATTGAAGCTACTGACTGAATGAAAGGAGCTGGCATCTCACTCTCTTTGAA
Organism: Phyllobates terribilis; assembly: GCF_046119375.1. Classification (NCBI taxonomy): domain Eukaryota; kingdom Metazoa; phylum Chordata; class Amphibia; order Anura; family Dendrobatidae; genus Phyllobates; species Phyllobates terribilis. The sequence continues at coordinate 62,341 of NW_027364932.1, read as the reverse complement.
TCTTCTTTATCATGCTAAGAGGAGCAGGAAAAAGCAAAAAAATTCAGAATTGCACCTTGTAATGCGGAGAAACTACTGTTTGTGCATTTACAATATTCATTGATTTTTGCCATTGAAAAACGTCCAGAAATGATTGAAGCTACTGACTGAATGAAAGGAGCTGGCATCTCACTCTCTTTGAATCTTGTTTATCATGCTAAGAGGAGCAGGAAAAAGCAAAAAATTTCAGAATTGCACCTTGCAATGCGGAGAAATTACTGTTTGTGCATTTACAATATTCATTGATTTTTGCCATTGAAAAACGTCCAGAAATGATTGAAGCTACTGACTGAATGAAAGGAGCTGGCATCTCACTCTCTTTGAATCTTCTTTATCATGCTAAGAGGAGCAGGAAAAAGCAAAAAATTTCAGAATTGCACCTTGCAATGCGGAGAAATTACTGTTTGTGCATTTACAATATTCATTGATTTTTGCCATTGAAAAACATCATGTTATTCATATACCAGAAATGATTGAAGCTACTGACTGAATGAAAGGAGCTGGCATCTCATTCTCTTTGAATCTTCTTTATCATGCTAAGAGGAGCAGGAAAAAGCAAAAAATTTCAGAATTGCACCTTGCAATGCGGAGAAATTACTGTTTGTGCATTCACAATATTCAATGATTTTTGCCATTGAAAAACGTCCAGAAATGATTGAAGCTACTGACTGAATGAAAGGAGCTGGCATCTCACTCTCTTTGAATCTTGTTTATCATGCTAAGAGGAGCAGGAAAAAGCAAAAAATTTCAGAATTGCACCTTGCAATGCGGAGAAATTACTGTTTGTGCATTTACAATATTCATTGATTTTTGCCATTGAAAAACGTCCAGAAATGATTGAAGCTACTGACTGAATGAAAGGAGCTGGCATCTCACTCTCTTTGAATCTTCTTTATCATGCTAAGAGGAGCAGGAAAAAGCAAAAAATTTCAGAATTGCACCTTGCAATGCGGAGAAATTACTGTTTGTGCATTTACAATATTCATTGATTTTTGCCATTGAAAAACGTCCAGAAATGATTGAAGCTACTGACTGAATGAAAGGAGCTGGCATCTCACTCTCTTTGAATCTTCTTTATCATGCTAAGAGGAGCAGGAAAAAGCAAAAAATTTCAGAATTGCACCTTGCAATGCGGAGAAATTACTGTTTGTGCATTTACAATATTCATTGATTTTTGCCATTGTAAAACGTCCAGAAATGATTGAAGCTACTGACTGAATGAAAGGAGCTGGCATCTCACTCTCTTTGAATCTTCTTTATCATGCTAAGAGGAGCCGGAAAAAGCAAAAAATTTCAGAATTGCACCTTGTAATGCGGAGAAACTACTGTTTGTGCATTTACAATATTCATTGATTTTTGCCATTGAAAAACGTCCAGAAATGATTGAAGCTACTGACTGAATGAAAGGAGCTGGCATCTCACTCTCTTTGAATCTTGTTTATCATGCTAAGAGGAGCAGGAAAAAGCAAAAAATTTCAGAATTGCACCTTGCAATGCGGAGAAATTACTGTTTGTGCATTTACAATATTCATTGATTTTTGCCATTGAAAAACGTCCAGAAATGATTGAAGCTACTGACTGAATGAAAGGAGCTGGCATCTCACTCTCTTTGAATCTTCTTTATCATGCTAAGAGGAGCAGGAAAAAGCAAAAAATTTCAGAATTGCACCTTGCAATGCGGAGAAATTACTGTTTGTGCATTTACAATATTCATTGATTTTTGCCATTGAAAAACGTCCAGAAATGATTGAAGCTACTGACTGAATGAAAGGAGCTGGCATCTCACTCTCTTTGAATATTGTTTATCATGCTAAGAGGAGCAGGAAAAAGCAAAAATTTCAGAATTGCACCTTGCAATGCGGAGAAATTACTGTTTGTGCATTTACAATATTCAATGATTTTTGCCATTGAAAAACGTCCAGAAATGATTGAAGCTACTGACTGAATGAAAGGAGCTGGCATCTCACTCTCTTTGAATCTTCTTTACCATGCTAAGAGGAGCAGGAAAAAGCAAAAAATTTCAGAATTGCACCTTGCAATGCGGAGAAATTACTGTTTGTGCATTTACAATATTCATTGATTTTTGCCATTGAAAAACATCATGTTATTCATATACCAGAAATGATTGAAGCTACTGACTGAATGAAAGGAGCTGGCATCTCACTCTCTTTGAATCTTCTTTATCATGCTAAGAGGAGCAGGAAAAAGCAAAAAATTTCAGAATTGCACCTTGCAATGCGGAGAAATTACTGTTTGTGCATTTACAATATTCATTGATTTTTGCCATTGAAAAACATCGTTATTCATATACCAGAAATGTTTGAAGCTACTGACTGAATGAAAGGAGCTGGCATCTCACTCTCTTTGAATCTTCTTTATCATGCTAAGAGGAGCAGGAAAAAGCAAAAAATTTCAGAATTGCACCTTCCAATGCGGAGAAATTACTGTTTGTGCATTTACAATATTCATTGATTTTTGCCATTGAAAAACGTCCAGAAATGATTGAAGCTACTGACTGAATGAAAGGAGCTGGCATCTCACTCTCTTTGAATCTTCTTTATCATGCTAAGAGGAGCAGGAAAAAGCAAAAAATTTCAGAATTGCACCTTGCAATGCAGAGAAATTACTGTTTGTGCATTTACAATATTCATTGATTTTTGCCATTGAAAAACGTCCAGAAATGATTGAAGCTACTGACTGAATGAAAGGAGCTGGCATCTCACTCTCTTTGAATCTTCTTTATCATGCTAAGAGGAGCAGGAAAAAGCAAAAAATTTCAGAATTGCACCTTGCAATGCGGAGAAATTACTCTTTGTGCATTTACAATATTCATTGATTTTTGCCATTGAAAAATGTCCAGAAATGATTGAAGCTACTGACTGAATGAAAGGAGCTGGCATCTCACTCTCTTTGAATCTTCTTTATCATGCTAAGAGGAGCAGGAAAAAGCAAAAAATTTCAGAATTGCACCTTGCAATGCGGAGAAATTACTGTTTGTGCATTTACAATATTCATTGATTTTTGCCATTGAAAAACATCATGTTATTCATATACCAGAAATGTTTGAAGCTACTGACTGAATGAAAGGAGCTGGCATCTCACTCTCTTTGAATCTTCTTTATCATGCTAAGAGGAGCAGGAAAAAGCAAAAAATTTCAGAATTGCACCTTGCAATGCGGAGAAATTACTGTTTGTGCATTTACAATATTCATTGATTTTTGCCATTGAAAAACATCATGTTATTCATATACCAGAAATGATTGAAGCTACTGACTGAATGAAAGGAGCTGGCATCTCACTCTCTTTGAATCTTCTTTATCATGCTAAGAGGAGCAGGAAAAAGCAAAAAATTTCAGAATTGCACCTTGCAATGCGGAGAAATTACTGTTTGTGCATTTACAATATTCAATGATTTTTGCCATTGAAAAACGTCCAGAAATGATTGAAGCTACTGACTGAATGAAAGGAGCTGGCATCTCACTCTCTTTGAATCTTCTTTATCATGCTAAGAGGAGCAGGAAAAAGCAAAAAATTTCAGAATTGCACCTTTCAATGCGGAGAAATTACTGTTTGTGCATTTACAATATTCATTGATTTTTGCCATTGAAAAACATCATGTTATTCATATTCCAGAAATGATTGAAGCTACTGACTGAATGAAAGGAGTTGGCATCTCACTCTCTTTGAATCTTCTTTATCATGCTAAGAGGAGCAGGAAAAAGCAAAAAATTTCAGAATTGCACCTTGCAATGCGGAGAAATTACTGTTTGTGCATTTACAATATTCAATGATTTTTGCCATTGAAAAACGTCCAGAAATGATTGAAGCTACTGACTGAATGAAAGGAGCTGGCATCTCACTCTCTTTGAATCTTCTTTATCATGCTAAGAGGAGCAGGAAAAAGCAAAAAATTTCAGAATTGCACCTTGCAATGCGGAGAAATTACTGTTTGTGCATTTACAATATTCATTGATTTTTGCCATTGAAAAACATCATGTTATTCATATACCAGAAATGTTTGAAGCTACTGACTGAATGAAAGGAGCTGGCATCTCACTCTCTTTGAATCTTGTTTATCATGCTAAGAGGAGCAGGAAAAAGCAAAAATTTCAGAATTGCACCTTGCAATGCGGAGAAATTACTGTTTGTGCATTTACAATATTCAATGATTTTTGCCATTGAAAAACGTCCAGAAATGATTGAAGCTACTGACTGAATGAAAGGAGCTGGCATCTCACTCTCTTTGAATCTTCTTTACCATGCTAAGAGGAGCAGGAAAAAGCAAAAAATTTCAGAATTGCACCTTGCAATGCAGAGAAATTAGTTTGTGCATTTACAATATTCATTGATTTTTGCCATTGAAAAACATCATGTTATTCATATACCAGAAATGTTTGAAGCTACTGACTGAATGAAAGGAGCTGGCATCTCACTCTCTTTGAATCTTGTTTATCATGCTAAGAGGAGCAGGAAAAAGCAAAAAATTTCAGAATTGCACCTTGCAATGCGGAGAAATTACTGTTTGTGCATTTACAATATTCATTGATTTTTGCCATTGAAAAACGTCCAGAAATGATTGAAGCTACTGACTGAATGAAAGGAGCTGGCATCTCACTCTCTTTGAATCTTCTTTATCATGCTAAGAGGAGCAGGAAAAAGCAAAAAATTTCAGAATTGCACCTTGCAATGCGGAGAAATTACTGTTTGTGCATTTACAATATTCATTGATTTTTGCCATTGAAAAACATCATGTTATTCATATACCAGAAATGTTTGAAGCTACTGACTGAATGAAAGGAGCTGGCATCTCACTCTCTTTGAATCTTCTTTATCATGCTAAGAGGAGCAGGAAAAAGCAAAAAATTTCAGAATTGCACCTTGCAATGCGGAGAAATTACTGTTTGTGCATTTACAATATTCATTGATTTTTGCCATTGAAAAACATCATGTTATTCATATACCAGAAATGATTGAAGCTACTGACTGAATGAAAGGAGCTGGCATCTCACTCTCTTTGAATCTTCTTTATCATGCTAAGAGGAGCAGGAAAAAGCAAAAAATTTCAGAATTGCACCTTGCAATGCGGAGAAATTACTGTTTGTGCATTTACAATATTCAATGATTTTTGCCATTGAAAAACGTCCAGAAATGATTGAAGCTACTGACTGAATGAAAGGAGCTGGCATCTCACTCTCTTTGAATCTTCTTTATCATGCTAAGAGGAGCAGGAAAAAGCAAAAAATTTCAGAATTACACCTTGCAATGCGGAGAAATTACTGTTTGTGCATTTACAATATTCATTGATTTTTGCCATTGAAAAACATCATGTTATTCATATTCCAGAAATGATTGAAGCTACTGACTGAATGAAAGGAGCTGGCATCTCACTCTATTTGAATCTTCTTTATCATGCTAAGAGGAGCAGGAAAAAGCAAAAAATTTCAGAATTGCACCTTGCAATGCGGAGAAATTACTGTTTGTGCATTTACAATATTCATTGATTTTTGCCATTGAAAAACGTCCAGAAATGATTGAAGCTACTGACTGAATGAAAGGAGCTGGCATCTCACTCTCTTTGAATCTTCTTTATCATGCTAAGAGGAGCAGGAAAAAGCAAAAAATTTCAAATTGCACCTTGCAATGCGGAGAAATTACTGTTTGTGCATTTACAATATTCATTGATTTTTGCCATTGAAAAACATCATGTTATTCTTATACCAGAAATGTTTGAAGCTACTGACTGAATGAAAGGAGCTGGCATCTCACTCTCTTTGAATCTTGTTTATCATGCTAAGAGGAGCAGGAAAAAGCAAAAATTTCAGAATTGCACCTTGCAATGCGGAGAAATTACTGTTTGTGCATTTACAATATTCAATGATTTTTGCCATTGAAAAACGTCCAGAAATGATTGAAGCTACTGACTGAATGAAAGGAGCTGGCATCTCACTCTCTTTGAATCTTCTTTACCATGCTAAGAGGAGCAGGAAAAAGCAAAAAATTTCAGAATTGCACCTTGCAATGCGGAGAAATTACTGTTTGTGCATTTACAATATTCATTGATTTTTGCCATTGAAAAACATCATGTTATTCATATACCAGAAATGATTGAAGCTACTGACTGAATGAAAGGAGCTGGCATCTCACTCTCTTTGAATCTTCTTTATCATGCTAAGAGGAGCAGGAAAAAGCAAAAAATTTCAGAATTGCACCTTGCAATGCGGAGAAATTACTGTTTGTGCATTTACAATATTCATTGATTTTTGCCATTGAAAAACATCGTTATTCATATACCAGAAATGTTTGAAGCTACTGACTGAATGAAAGGAGCTGGCATCTCACTCTCTTTGAATCTTCTTTATCATGCTAAGAGGAGCAGGAAAAAGCAAAAAATTTCAGAATTGCACCTTGCAATGCGGAGAAATTACTGTTTGTGCATTTACAATATTCATTGATTTTTGCCATTGAAAAACGTCCAGAAATGATTGAAGCTACTGACTGAATGAAAGGAGCTGGCATCTCACTCTCTTTGAATCTTCTTTATCATGCTAAGAGGAGCAGGAAAAAGCAAAAAATTTCAGAATTGCACCTTGCAATGCGGAGAAATTACTGTTTGTGCATTTACAATATTCATTGATTTTTGCCATTGAAAAACGTCCAGAAATGATTGAAGCTACTGACTGAATGAAAGGAGCTGGCATCTCACTCTCTTTGCACTCTCTTTGAATCTTCTTTATCATGCTAAGAGGAGCAGGAAAAAGCAAAAAATTTCAGAATTGCACCTTGCAATGCGGAGAAATTACTGTTTGTGCATTTACAATATTCATTGATTTTTGCCATTGAAAAACGTCCAGAAATGATTGAAGCTACTGACTGAATGAAAGGAGCTGGCATCTCACTCTCTTTGAATCTTCTTTATCATGCTAAGAGGAGCAGGAAAAAGCAAAAAATTTCAGAATTGCACCTTGCAATGCGGAGAAATTACTGTTTGTGCATTTACAATATTCATTGATTTTTGCCATTGAAAAACATCATGTTATTCATATACCAGAAATGTTTGAAGCTACTGACTGAATGAAAGGAGCTGGCATCTCACTCTCTTTGAATCTTGTTTATCATGCTAAGAGGAGCAGGAAAAAGCAAAAATTTCAGAATTGCACCTTGCAATGCGGAGAAATTACTGTTTGTGCATTTACAATATTCAATGATTTTTGCCATTGAAAAACGTCCAGAAATGATTGAAGCTACTGACTGAATGAAAGGAGCTGGCATCTCACTCTCTTTGAATCTTCTTTATCATGCTAAGAGGAGCAGGAAAAAGCAAAAAATTTCAGAATTGCACCTTGCAATGCGGAGAAATTACTGTTTGTGCATTTACAATATTCATTGATTTTTGCCATTGAAAAACATCATGTTATTCATATACCAGAAATGCTTGAAGCTACTGACTGAATGAAATTAGCTGGCATCTCACTCTCTTTGAATTTTGTTTATCATGCTAAGAGGAGCAGGAAAAAGCAAAAATTTCAGAATTGCACCTTGCAATGCGGAGAAATTACTGTTTGTGCATTTACAATATTCAATGATTTTTGCCATTGAAAAACGTCCAGAAATGATTGAAGCTACTGACTGAATGAAAGGAGCTGGCATCTCACTCTCTTTGAATCTTCTTTACCATGCTAAGAGGAGCAGGAAAAAGCAAAAAATTTCAGAATTGCACCTTGCAATGCGGAGAAATTACTGTTTGTGCATTTACAATATTCATTGATTTTTGCCATTGAAAAACATCATGTTATTCATATACCAGAAATGATTGAAGCTACTGACTGAATGAAAGGAGCTGGCATCTCACTCTCTTTGAATCTTCTTTATCATGCTAAGAGGAGCAGGAAAAAGCAAAAAATTTCAGAATTGCACCTTGCAATGCGGAGAAATTACTGTTTGTGCATTTACAATATTCATTGATTTTTGCCATTGAAAAACATCATGTTATTCATATACCAGAAATGTTTGAAGCTACTGACTGAATGAAAGGAGCTGGCATCTCACTCTCTTTGAATCTTCTTTATCATGCTAAGAGGAGCAGGAAAAAGCAAAAAATTTCAGAATTGCACCTTGCAATGCGGAGAAATTACTGTTTGTGCATTTACAATATTCATTGATTTTTGCCATTGAAAAACGTCCAGAAATGATTGAAGCTACTGACTGAATGAAAGGAGCTGGCATCTCACTCTCTTTGAATCTTCTTTATCATGCTAAGAGGAGCAGGAAAAAGCAAAAAATTTCAGAATTGCACCTTGCAATGCGGAGAAATTACTGTTTGTGCATTTACAATATTCATTGATTTTTGCCATTGAAAAACGTCCAGAAATGATTGAAGCTACTGACTGAATGAAAGGAGCTGGCATCTCACTCTCTTTGAATCTTCTTTATCATGCTAAGAGGAGCAGGAAAAAGCAAAAAATTTCAGAATTGCACCTTGCAATGCGGAGAAATTACTGTTTGTGCATTTACAATATTCATTGATTTTTGCCATTGAAAAACATCATGTTATTCATATACCAGAAATGTTTGAAGCTACTGACTGAATGAAAGGAGCTGGCATCTCACTCTCTTTGAATCTTCTTTATCATGCTAAGAGGAGTAGGAAAAAGCAAAAAATTTCAGAATTGCACCTTGCAATGCGGAGAAATTACTGTTTGTGCATTTACAATATTCATTGATTTTTGCCATTGAAAAACGTCCAGAAATGATTGAAGCTACTGACTGAATGAAAGGAGCTGGCATCTCACTCTCTTTGAATCTTGTTTATCACGCTAAGAGGAGCAGGAAAAAGCAAAAAATTTCAGAATTGCACCTTGCAATGCGGAGAAATTACTGTTTGTGCATTTACAATATTCATTGATTTTTGCCATTGAAAAACGTCCAGAAATGATTGAAGCTACTGACTGAATGAAAGGAGCTGGCATCTCACTCTCTTTGAATCTTCTTTATCGTGCTAAGAGGAGCAGGAAAAAGCAAAAAATTTCAGAATTGCACCTTGCAATGCGGAGAAATTACTGTTTGTGCATTTACAATATTCATTGATTTTTGCCATTGAAAAACATCATGTTATTCATATACCAGAAATGATTGAAGCTACTGACTGAATGAAAGGAGCTGGCATCTCACTCTCTTTGAATCTTCTTTATCATGCTAAGAGGAGCAGGAAAAAGCAAAAAATTTCAGAATTGCACCTTGCAATGCGGAGAAATTACTGTTTGTGCATTTACAATATTCAATGATTTTTGCCATTGAAAAACGTCCAGAAATGATTGAAGCTACTGACTGAATGAAAGGAGCTGGCATCTCACTCTCTTTGAATCTTCTTTATCATGCTAAGAGGAGCAGGAAAAAGCAAAAAATTTCAGAATTGCACCTTGCAATGCGGAGAAATTACTGTTTGTGCATTTACAATATTCATTGATTTTTGCCATTGAAAAACATCATGTTATTCATATTCCAGAAATGATTGAAGCTACTGACTGAATGAAAGGAGCTGGCATCTCACTCTCTTTGAATCTTCTTTATCATGCTAAGAGGAGCAGGAAAAAGCAAAAAATTTCAGAATTGCACCTTGCAATGCGGAGAAATTACTGTTTGTGCATTTACAATATTCAATGATTTTTGCCATTGAAAAACGTCCAGAAATGATTGAAGCTACTGACTGAATGAAAGGAGCTGGCATCTCTCTCTTTGAATCTTCTTTATCATGCTAAGAGGAGCAGGAAAAAGCAAAAAATTTCAGAATTGCACCTTGCAATGCGGAGAAATTACTGTTTGTGCATTTACAATATTCATTGATTTTTGCCATTGAAAAACATCATGTTATTCATATACCAGAAATGTTTGAAGCTACTGACTGAATGAAAGGAGCTGGCATCTCACTCTCTTTGAATCTTCTTTATCATGCTAAGAGGAGCAGGAAAAAGCAAAAAATTTCAGAATTGCACCTTGCAATGCGGAGAAATTACTGTTTGTGCATTTACAATATTCATTGATTTTTGCCATTGAAAAACGTCCAGAAATGATTGTAGCTACTGACTGAATGAAAGGAGCTGGCATCTCACTCTCTTTGAATCTTCTTTATCATGCTAAGAGGAGCAGGAAAAAGCAAAAAATTTCAGAATTGCACCTTGCAATGCGGAGAAATTACTGTTTGTGCATTTACAATATTCATTGATTTTTGCCATTGAAAAACGTCCAGAAATGATTGAAGCTACTGACTGAATGAAAGGAGCTTGCATCTCACTCTCTTTGAATCTTGTTTATCATGCTAAGAGGAGCAGGAAAAAGCAAAAAATTTCAGAATTGCACCTTGCAATGCGGAGAAATTACTGTTTGTGCATTTACAATATTCATTGATTTTTGCCATTGAAAAACATGTTATTCATATACCAGAAATGTTTGAAGCTACTGACTGAATGAAAGGAGCTGGCATCTCACTCTCTTTGAATCTTCTTTATCATGCTAAGAGGAGCAGGAAAAAGCAAAAAATTTCAGAATTGCACCTTGCAATGCGGAGAAATTACTGTTTGTGCATTTACAATATTCATTGATTTTTGCCATTGAAAAACATCATGTTATTCATATACCAGAAATGATTGAAGCTACTGACTGAATGAAAGGAGCTGGCATCTCATTCTCTTTGAATCTTCTTTATCATGCTAAGAGGAGCAGGAAAAAGCAAAAAATTTCAGAATTGCACCTTGCAATGCGGAGAAATTACTGTTTGTGCATTTACAATATTCATTGATTTTTGCCATTGAAAAACATCATGTTATTCATATACCAGAAATGATTGAAGCTACTGACTGAATGAAAGGAGCTGGCATCTCATTCTCTTTGAATCTTCTTTATCATGCTAAGAGGAGCAGGAAAAAGCAAAAAATTTCAGAATTGCACCTTGCAATGCGGAGAAATTACTGTTTGTGCATTTACAATATTCATTGATTTTTGCCATTGAAAAACATCATGTTATTCATATACCAGAAATGTTTGAAGCTACTGACTGAAGGAAAGGAGCTGGCATCTCACTCTCTTTGAATCTTCTTTATCATGCTTAGAGGAGCAGGATAAAGCAAAAAATTTCAGAATTGCACCTTGCAATGCGGAGAAATTACTGTTTGTGCATTTACAATATTCATTGATTTTTGCCATTGACAAACGTCCAGAAATGATTGAAGCTACTGACTGAATGAAAGGAGCTGGCATCTCACTCTCTTTGAATCTTGTTTATCATGCTAAGAGGAGCAGGAAAAAGCAAAAAATTTCAGAATTGCACCTTGCAATGCGGAGAAATTACTGTTTGTGCATTTACAATATTCATTGATTTTTGCCATTGAAAAACGTCCAGAAATGATTGAAGCTACTGACTGAATGAAAGGAGCTGGCATCTCATTCTCTTTGAATCTTCTTTATCATGCTAAGAGGAGCAGGAAAAAGCAAAAAATTTCAGAATTGCACCTTGCAATGCGGAGAAATTACTGTTTGTGCATTTACAATATTCATTGATTTTTGCCATTGAAAAACATCATGTTATTCATATACCAGAAATGATTGAAGCTACTGACTGAATGAAAGGAGCTGGCATCTCACTCTCTTTGAATCTTCTTTATCATGCTAAGGTGAGCAGGAAAAAGCAAAAAAATTCAGAATTGCACCTTGCAATGCGGAGAAATTGCTGTTTGTGCATTTACAATATTCAATGATTTTTGCCATTGAAAAACGTCCAGAAATGATTGAAGCTACTGACTGAATGAAAGGAGCTGGCATCTCACTCTCTTTGATTCTTCTTTATCATGCTAAGAGGAGCAGGAAAAAGCAAAAAATTTCAGAATTGCACCTTGCAATGCGGAGAAATTACTGTTTGTGCATCTACAATATTCATTGATTTTTGCCATTGAAAAACATCATGTTATTCATATACCAGAAATGTTTGAAGCTACTGACTGAATGAAAGGAGCTGGCATCTCACTCTCTTTGAATCTTTTTTATCATGCTAAGAGGAGCAGGAAAAAGCAAAAAATTTCAGAATTGCACCTTGCAATGCGGAGAAATTACTGTTTGTGCATTTACAATATTCATTGATTTTTGCCATTGAAAAACGTCCAGAAATGATTGAAGCTACTGACTGAATGAAAGGAACTGGCATCTCACTCTCTTTGAATCTTGTTTATCATGCTAAGAGGAGCAGGAAAAAGCAAAAAATTTCAGAATTGCACCTTGCAATGCGGAGAAATTACTGTTTGTGCATTTACAATATTCATTGATTTTTGCCATTGAAAAACGTCCAGAAATGATTGAAGCTACTGACTGAATGAAAGGAGCTGGCATCTCACTCTCTTTGAATCTTCTTTATCATGCTAAGAGGAGCAGGAAAAAGCAAAAAATTTCAGAATTGCACCTTGCAATGCGGAGAAATTACTGTTTGTGCATTTACAATATTCATTGATTTTTGCCATTGAAAAACATCATGTTATTCATATACCAGAAATGATTGAAGCTACTGACTGAATGAAAGGAGCTGGCATCTCATTCTCTTTGAATCTTCTTTATCATGCTAAGAGGAGCAGGAAAAAGCAAAAAATTTCAGAATTGCACCTTGCAATGCGGAGAAATTACTGTTTGTGCATTTACAATATTCAATGATTTTTGCCATTGAAAAACGTCCAGAAATGATTGAAGCTACTGACTGAATGAAAGGAGCTGGCATCTCACTCTCTTTGAATCTTGTTTATCATGCTAAGAGGAGCAGGAAAAAGCAAAAAATTTCAGAATTGCACCTTGCAATGCGGAGAAATTACTGTTTGTGCATTTACAATATTCATTGATTTTTGCCATTGAAAAACGTCCAGAAATGATTGAAGCTACTGACTGAATGAAAGGAGCTGGCATCTCACTCTCTTTGAATCTTCTTTATCATGCTAAGAGGAGCAGGAAAAAGCAAAAAATTTCAGAATTGCACCTTGCAATGCGGAGAAATTACTGTTTGTGCAGTTACAATATTCATTGATTTTTGCCATTGAAAAACGTCCAGAAATGATTGAAGCTACTGACTGAATGAAAGGAGCTGGCATCTCACTCTCTTTGAATCTTCTTTATCATGCTAAGAGGAGCAGGAAAAAGCAAAAAATTTCAGAATTGCACCTTGCAATGCGGAGAAATTACTGTTTGTGCATTTACAATATTCATTGATTTTTGCCATTGAAAAACGTCCAGAAATGATTGAAGCTACTGACTGAATGAAAGGAGCTGGCATCTCACTCTCTTTGAATCTTCTTTATCATGCTAAGAGGAGCAGGAAAAAGCAAAACATTTCAGAATTGCACCTTGCAATGCGGAGAAATTACTGTTTGTGCATTTACAATATTCATTGATTTTTGCCATTGAAAAACGTCCAGAAATGATTGAAGCTACTGACTGAATGAAAGGAGCTGGCATCTCACTCTCTTTGAATCTTGTTTATCATGCTAAGAGGAGCAGGAAAAAGCAAAAAATTTCAGAATTGCACCTTGCAATGCGGAGAAATTACTGTTTGTGCATTTACAATATTCATTGATTTTTGCCATTGAAAAACGTCCAGAAATGATTGAAGCTACTGACTGAATGAAAGGAGCTGGCATCTCACTCTCTTTGAATCTTCTTTATCATGCTAAGAGGAGCAGGAAAAAGCAAAAAATTTCAGAATTGCACCTTGCAATGCGGAGAAATTACTGTTTGTGCATTTACAATATTCATTGATTTTTGCCATTGAAAAACGTCCAGAAATGATTGAAGCTACTGACTGAATGAAAGGAGCTGGCATCTCACTCTCTTTGAATCTTGTTTATCATGCTAAGAGGAGCAGGAAAAAGCAAAAATTTCAGAATTGCACCTTGCAATGCGGAGAAATTACTGTTTGTGCATTTACAATATTCAATGATTTTTGCCATTGAAAAACGTCCAGAAATGATTGAAGCTACTGACTGAATGAAAGGAGCTGGCATCTCACTCTCTTTGAATCTTCTTTACCATGCTAAGAGGAGCAGGAAAAAGCAAAAAATTTCAGAATTGCACCTTGCAATGCGGAGAAATTACTGTTTGTGCATTTACAATATTCATTGATTTTTGCCATTGAAAAACATCATGTTATTCATATACCAGAAATGTTTGAAGCTACTGACTGAATGAAAGGAGCTGGCATCTCACTCTCTTTGAATCTTCTTTATCATGCTAAGAGGAGCAGGAAAAAGCAAAAAATTTCAGAATTGCACCTTGCAATGCGGAGAAATTACTGTCTGTGCATTTACAATATTCATTGATTTTTGCCACTGAAAAACGTCCAGAAATGATTGAAGCTACTGACTGAATGAAAGGAGCTGGCATTTCACTCTCTTTGATTCTTCTTTATCATGCTAAGAGGAGCAGGAAAAAGCAAAAAATTTCAGAATTGCACCTTGCAATGTGGAGAAATTACTGTTTGTGCATTTACAATATTCATTGATTTTTGCCATTGAAAAACGTCCAGAAATGATTGAAGCTACTGACTGAATGAAAGGAGCTGGCATCTCACTCTCTTTGAATCTTCTTTATCATGCTAAGAGGAGCAGGAAAAAGCAAAAAATTTCAGAATTGCACCTTGCAATGCGGAGAAATTACTGTTTGTGCATTTACAATATTCATTGATTTTTGCCATTGAAAAACATCATGTTATTCATATACCAGAAATGTTTGAAGCTACTGACTGAAGGAAAGGAGCTGGCATCTCACTCTCTTTGAATCTTCTTTATCATGCTTAGAGGAGCAGGAAAAAGCAAAAAATTTCAGAATTGCACCTTGCAATGCGGAGAAATTACTGTTTGTGCATTTACAATATTCATTGATTTTTGCCATTGAAAAACGTCCAGAAATGATTGAAGCTACTGACTGAATGAAAGGAGCTGGCATCTCACTCTCTTTGAATCTTGTTTATCATGCTAAGAGGAGCAGGAAAAAGCAAAAAATTTCAGAATTGCACCTTGCAATGCGGAGAAATTACTGTTTGTGCATTTACAATATTCATTGATTTTTGCCATTGAAAAACATCATGTTATTCATATAAGAGAAATGTTTGAAGCTACTGACTGAATGAAAGGAGCTGGCATCTCACTCTCTTTGAATCTTCTTTATCATGCTAAGAGGAGCAGGAAAAAGCAAAAAATTTCAGAATTGCACCTTGCAATGCGGAGAAATTACTGTTTGTGCATTTACAATATTCATTGATCTTTGCCATTGAAAAACGTCCAGAAATGATTGAAGCTACTGACTGAATGAAAGGAGCTGGCATCTCACTCTCTTTGAATCTTCTTTATCATGCTAAGAGGAGCAGGAAAAAGCAAAAATATCTCAGAATTGCACCTTGCAATGCGGAGAAATTTCTGTTTGTGCATTTACAATATTCATTGATTTTTGCCATTGAAAAACGTCCAGAAATGATTGAAGCTACTGACTGAATGAAAGGAGCTGGCATCTCACTCTCTTTGAATCTTCTTTATCATGCTAAGAGGAGCAGGAAAAAGCAAAAAATTTCAGAATTGCACCTTGCAATGCGGAGAAATTACTGTTTGTGCATTTACAATATTCATTGATTTTTGCATTGAAAAACATCATGTTATTCATATACCAGAAATGTTTGAAGCTACTGACTGAATGAAAGGAGCTGGCATCTCACTCTCTTTGAATCTTCTTTATCATGCTAAGAGGAGCAGGAAAAAGCAAAAAATTTCAGAATTGCACCTTGCAATGCGGAGAAATTACTGTCTGTGCATTTACAGTATTCATTGATTTTTGCCACTGAAAAACGTCCAGAAATGATTGAAGCTACTGACTGAATGAAAGGAGCTGGCATCTCACTCTCTTTGATTCTTCTTTATCATGCTAAGAGGAGCAGGAAAAAGCAAAAAATTTCAGAATTGCACCTTGCAATGCGGAGAAATTACTGTTTGTGCATTTACAATATTCATTGATTTTTGCCATTGAAAAACGTCCAGAAATGATTGAAGCTACTGACTGAATGAAAGGAGCTGGCATCTCACTCTCTTTGAATCTTCTTTATCATGCTAAGAGGAGCAGGAAAAAGCAAAAAATTTCAGAATTGCACCTTGCAATGCGGAGAAATTACTGTTTGTGCATTTACAATATTCATTGATTTTTGCCATTGAAAAACGTCCAGAAATGATTGAAGCTACTGACTGAATGAAAGGAGCTGGCATCTCACTCTCTTTGAATCTTCTTTATCATGCTAAGAGGAGCAGGAAAAAGCAAAACATTTCAGAATTGCACCTTGCAATGCGGAGAAATTACTGTTTGTGCATTTACAATATTCATTGATTTTTGCCATTGAAAAACGTCCAGAAATGATTGAAGCTACTGACTGAATGAAAGGAGCTGGCATCTCACTCTCTTTGAATCTTGTTTATCATGCTAAGAGGAGCAGGAAAAAGCAAAAAATTTCAGAATTGCACCTTGCAATGCGGAGAAATTACTGTTTGTGCATTTACAATATTCATTGATTTTTGCCATTGAAAAACGTCCAGAAATGATTGAAGCTACTGACTGAATGAAAGGAGCTGGCATCTCACTCTCTTTGAATCTTCTTTATCATGCTAAGAGGAGCAGGAAAAAGCAAAAAATTTCAGAATTGCACCTTGCAATGCGGAGAAATTACTGTTTGTGCATTTACAATATTCATTGATTTTTGCCATTGAAAAACGTCCAGAAATGATTGAAGCTACTGACTGAATGAAAGGAGCTGGCATCTCACTCTCTTTGAATCTTGTTTATCATGCTAAGAGGAGCAGGAAAAAGCAAAAATTTCAGAATTGCACCTTGCAATGCGGAGAAATTACTGTTTGTGCATTTACAATATTCAATGATTTTTGCCATTGAAAAACGTCCAGAAATGATTGAAGCTACTGACTGAATGAAAGGAGCTGGCATCTCACTCTCTTTGAATCTTCTTTACCATGCTAAGAGGAGCAGGAAAAAGCAAAAAATTTCAGAATTGCACCTTGCAATGCCGAGAAATTACTGTTTGTGCATTTACAATATTCATTGATTTTTGCCATTGAAAAACATCATGTTATTCATATACCAGAAATGTTTGAAGCTACTGACTGAATGAAAGGAGCTGGCATCTCACTCTCTTTGAATCTTCTTTATCATGCTAAGAGGAGCAGGAAAAAGCAAAAAATTTCAGAATTGCACCTTGCAATGCGGAGAAATTACTGTCTGTGCATTTACAATATTCATTGATTTTTGCCACTGAAAAACGTCCAGAAATGATTGAAGCTACTGACTGAATGAAAGGAGCTGGCATTTCACTCTCTTTGATTCTTCTTTATCATGCTAAGAGGAGCAGGAAAAAGCAAAAAATTTCAGAATTGCACCTTGCAATGTGGAGAAATTACTGTTTGTGCATTTACAATATTCATTGATTTTTGCCATTGAAAAACGTCCAGAAATGATTGAAGCTACTGACTGAATGAAAGGAGCTGGCATCTCACTCTCTTTGAATCTTCTTTATCATGCTAAGAGGAGCAGGAAAAAGCAAAAAATTTCAGAATTGCACCTTGCAATGCGGAGAAATTACTGTTTGTGCATTTACAATATTCATTGATTTTTGCCATTGAAAAACATCATGTTATTCATATACCAGAAATGTTTGAAGCTACTGACTGAAGGAAAGGAGCTGGCATCTCACTCTCTTTGAATCTTCTTTATCATGCTTAGAGGAGCAGGAAAAAGCAAAAAATTTCAGAATTGCACCTTGCAATGCGGAGAAATTACTGTTTGTGCATTTACAATATTCATTGATTTTTGCCATTGAAAAACGTCCAGAAATGATTGAAGCTACTGACTGAATGAAAGGAGCTGGCATCTCACTCTCTTTGAATCTTGTTTATCATGCTAAGAGGAGCAGGAAAAAGCAAAAAATTTCAGAATTGCACCTTGCAATGCGGAGAAATTACTGTTTGTGCATTTACAATATTCATTGATTTTTGCCATTGAAAAACATCATGTTATTCATATAAGAGAAATGTTTGAAGCTACTGACTGAATGAAAGGAGCTGGCATCTCACTCTCTTTGAATCTTCTTTATCATGCTAAGAGGAGCAGGAAAAAGCAAAAAATTTCAGAATTGCACCTTGCAATGCGGAGAAATTACTGTTTGTGCATTTACAATATTCATTGATCTTTGCCATTGAAAAACGTCCAGAAATGATTGAAGCTACTGACTGAATGAAAGGAGCTGGCATCTCACTCTCTTTGAATCTTCTTTATCATGCTAAGAGGAGCAGGAAAAAGCAAAAATATCTCAGAATTGCACCTTGCAATGCGGAGAAATTTCTGTTTGTGCATTTACAATATTCATTGATTTTTGCCATTGAAAAACGTCCAGAAATGATTGAAGCTACTGACTGAATGAAAGGAGCTGGCATCTCACTCTCTTTGAATCTTCTTTATCATGCTAAGAGGAGCAGGAAAAAGCAAAAAATTTCAGAATTGCACCTTGCAATGCGGAGAAATTACTGTTTGTGCATTTACAATATTCATTGATTTTTGCATTGAAAAACATCATGTTATTCATATACCAGAAATGTTTGAAGCTACTGACTGAATGAAAGGAGCTGGCATCTCACTCTCTTTGAATCTTCTTTATCATGCTAAGAGGAGCAGGAAAAAGCAAAAAATTTCAGAATTGCACCTTGCAATGCGGAGAAATTACTGTCTGTGCATTTACAATATTCATTGATTTTTGCCACTGAAAAACGTCCAGAAATGATTGAAGCTACTGACTGAATGAAAGGAGCTGGCATCTCACTCTCTTTGATTCTTCTTTATCATGCTAAGAGGAGCAGGAAAAAGCAAAAAATTTCAGAATTGCACCTTGCAATGTGGAGAAATTACTGTTTGTGCATTTACAATATTCATTGATTTTTGCCATTGAAAAACGTCCAGAAATGATTGAAGCTACTGACTGAATGAAAGGAGCTGGCATCTCACTCTCTTTGAATCTTCTTTATCATGCTAAGAGGAGCAGGAAAAAGCAAAAAATTTCAGAATTGCACCTTGCAATGCGGAGAAATTACTGTTTGTGCATTTACAATATTCATTGATTTTTGCCATTGAAAAACATCATGTTATTCATATACCAGAAATGATTGAAGCTACTGACTGAATGAAAGGAGCTGGCATCTCACTCTCTTTGAATCTTCTTTATCATGCTAAGGTGAGCAGGAAAAAGCAAAAAAATTCAGAATTGCACCTTGCAATGCGGAGAAATTGCTGTTTGTGCATTTACAATATTCAATGATTTTTGCCATTGAAAAACGTCCAGAAATGATTGAAGCTACTGACTGAATGAAAGGAGCTGGCATCTCACTCTCTTTGAATCTTCTTTATCATGCTAAGAGGAGCAGGAAAAAGCAAAAAATTTCAGAATTGCACCTTGCAATGCGGAGAAATTACTGTTTGTGCATCTACAATATTCATTGATTTTTGCCATTGAAAAACATCATGTTATTCATATACCAGAAATGTTTGAAGCTACTGACTGAATGAAAGGAGCTGGCATCTCACTCTCTTTGAATCTTTTTTATCATGCTAAGAGGAGCAGGAAAAAGCAAAAAATTTCAGAATTGCACCTTGCAATGCGGAGAAATTACTGTTTGTGCATTTACAATATTCATTGATTTTTGCCATTGAAAAACGTCCAGAAATGATTGAAGCTACTGACTGAATGAAAGGAACTGGCATCTCACTCTCTTTGAATCTTGTTTATCATGCTAAGAGGAGCAGGAAAAAGCAAAAAATTTCAGAATTGCACCTTGCAATGCGGAGAAATTACTGTTTGTGCATTTACAATATTCATTGATTTTTGCCATTGAAAAACGTCCAGAAATGATTGAAGCTACTGACTGAATGAAAGGAACTGGCATCTCACTCTCTTTGAATCTTGTTTATCATGCTAAGAGGAGCAGGAAAAAGCAAAAAATTTCAGAATTGCACCTTGCAATGCGGAGAAATTACTGTTTGTGCATTTACAATATTCATTGATTTTTGCCATTGAAAAACGTCCAGAAATGATTGAAGCTACTGACTGAATGAAAGGAGCTGGCATCTCACTCTCTTTGAATCTTCTTTATCATGCTAAGAGGAGCAGGAAAAAGCAAAAAATTTCAGAATTGCACCTTGCAATGCGGAGAAATTACTGTTTGTGCATTTACAATATTCATTGATTTTTGCCATTGAAAAACATCATGTTATTCATATACCAGAAATGATTGAAGCTACTGACTGAATGAAAGGAGCTGGCATCTCATTCTCTTTGAATCTTCTTTATCATGCTAAGAGGAGCAGGAAAAAGCAAAAAATTTCAGAATTGCACCTTGCAATGCGGAGAAATTACTGTTTGTGCATTTACAATATTCAATGATTTTTGCCATTGAAAAACGTCCAGAAATGATTGAAGCTACTGACTGAATGAAAGGAGCTGGCATCTCACTCTCTTTGAATCTTGTTTATCATGCTAAGAGGAGCAGGAAAAAGCAAAAAATTTCAGAATTGCACCTTGCAATGCGGAGAAATTACTGTTTGTGCATTTACAATATTCATTGATTTTTGCCATTGAAAAACGTCCAGAAATGATTGAAGCTACTGACTGAATGAAAGGAGCTGGCATCTCACTCTCTTTGAATCTTCTTTATCATGCTAAGAGGAGCAGGAAAAAGCAAAAAATTTCAGAATTGCACCTTGCAATGCGGAGAAATTACTGTTTGTGCATTTACAATATTCATTGATTTTTGCCATTGAAAAACGTCCAGAAATGATTGAAGCTACTGACTGAATGAAAGGAGCTGGCATCTCACTCTCTTTGAATCTTCTTTATCATGCTAAGAGGAGCAGGAAAAAGCAAAAAATTTCAGAATTGCACCTTGCAATGCGGAGAAATTACTGTTTGTGCATTTACAATATTCATTGATTTTTGCCATTGAAAAACGTCCAGAAATGATTGAAGCTACTGACTGAATGAAAGGAGCTGGCATCTCACTCTCTTTGAATCTTCTTTATCATGCTAAGAGGAGCAGGAAAAAGCAAAACATTTCAGAATTGCACCTTGCAATGCGGAGAAATTACTGTTTGTGCATTTACAATATTCATTGATTTTTGCCATTGAAAAACGTCCAGAAATGATTGAAGCTACTGACTGAATGAAAGGAGCTGGCATCTCACTCTCTTTGAATCTTGTTTATCATGCTAAGAGGAGCAGGAAAAAGCAAAAAATTTCAGAATTGCACCTTGCAATGCGGAGAAATTACTGTTTGTGCATTTACAATATTCATTGATTTTTGCCATTGAAAAACGTCCAGAAATGATTGAAGCTACTGACTGAATGAAAGGAGCTGGCATCTCACTCTCTTTGAATC
The DNA here is from genome assembly GCF_046119375.1 of Phyllobates terribilis. NCBI lineage: Eukaryota > Metazoa > Chordata > Amphibia > Anura > Dendrobatidae > Phyllobates > Phyllobates terribilis. The sequence goes on along the minus strand of NW_027364932.1, from coordinate 40,817 downwards.
TTCTTTATCATGCTAAGAGGAGCAGGAAAAAGCAAAAAATTTCAGAATTGCACCTTGCAATGCGGAGAAATTACTGTTTGTGCATTTACAATATTCATTGATTTTTGCCATTGAAAAACGTCCAGAAATGATTGAAGCTACTGACTGAATGAAAGGAGCTGGCATCTCACTCTCTTTGAATCTTGTTTATCATGCTAAGAGGAGCAGGAAAAAGCAAAAATTTCAGAATTGCACCTTGCAATGCGGAGAAATTACTGTTTGTGCATTTACAATATTCAATGATTTTTGCCATTGAAAAACGTCCAGAAATGATTGAAGCTACTGACTGAATGAAAGGAGCTGGCATCTCACTCTCTTTGAATCTTCTTTACCATGCTAAGAGGAGCAGGAAAAAGCAAAAAATTTCAGAATTGCACCTTGCAATGCGGAGAAATTACTGTTTGTGCATTTACAATATTCATTGATTTTTGCCATTGAAAAACATCATGTTATTCATATACCAGAAATGTTTGAAGCTACTGACTGAATGAAAGGAGCTGGCATCTCACTCTCTTTGTATCTTCTTTATCATGCTAAGAGGAGCAGGAAAAAGCAAAAAATTTCAGAATTGCACCTTGCAATGCGGAGAAATTACTGTTTGTGCATTTACAATATTCAATGATTTTTGCCATTGAAAAACGTCCAGAAATGATTGAAGCTACTGACTGAATGAAAGGAGCTGGCATCTCACTCTCTTTGAATCTTGTTTATCATGCTAAGAGGAGCAGGAAAAAGCAAAAAATTTCAGAATTGCACCTTGCAATGCGGAGAAATTACTGTTTGTGCATTTACAATATTCATTGATTTTTGCCATTGAAAAACGTCCAGAAATGATTGAAGCTACTGACTGAATGAAAGGAGCTGGCATCTCACTCTCTTTGAATCTTCTTTATCATGCTAAGAGGAGCAGGAAAAAGCAAAAAATTTCAGAATTGCACCTTGCAATGCGGAGAAATTACTGTTTGTGCATTTACAATATTCATTGATTTTTGCCATTGAAAAACGTCCAGAAATGATTGAAGCTACTGACTGAATGAAAGGAGCTGGCATCTCACTCTCTTTGAATATTCTTTATCATGCTAAGAGGAGCAGGAAAAAGCAAAAAATTTCAGAATTGCACCTTGCAATGCGGAGAAATTACTGTTTGTGCATTTACAATATTCAATGATTTTTGCCATTGAAAAACGTCCAGAAATGATTGAAGCTACTGACTGAATGAAAGGAGCTGGCATCTCACTCTCTTTGAATCTTCTTTACCATGCTAAGAGGAGCAGGAAAAAGCAAAAAATTTCAGAATTGCACCTTGCAATGCGGAGAAATTACTGTTTGTGCATTTACAATATTCATTGATTTTTGCCATTGAAAAACATCATGTTATTCATATACCAGAAATGTTTGAAGCTACTGACTGAATGAAAGGAGCTGGCATCTCACTCTCTTTGTATCTTCTTTATCATGCTAAGAGGAGCAGGAAAAAGCAAAAAATTTCAGAATTGCACCTTGCAATGCGGAGAAATTACTGTTTGTGCATTTACAATATTCAATGATTTTTGCCATTGAAAAACGTCCAGAAATGATTGAAGCTACTGACTGAATGAAAGGAGCTGGCATCTCACTCTCTTTGAATCTTGTTTATCATGCTAAGAGGAGCAGGAAAAAGCAAAAAATTTCAGAATTGCACCTTGCAATGCGGAGAAATTACTGTTTGTGCATTTACAATATTCATTGATTTTTGCCATTGAAAAACGTCCAGAAATGATTGAAGCTACTGACTGAATGAAAGGAGCTGGCATCTCACTCTCTTTGAATCTTCTTTATCATGCTAAGAGGAGCAGGAAAAAGCAAAAAATTTCAGAATTGCACCTTGCAATGCGGAGAAATTACTGTTTGTGCATTTACAATATTCATTGATTTTTGCCATTGAAAAACGTCCAGAAATGATTGAAGCTACTGACTGAATGAAAGGAGCTTTCATCTCACTCTCTTTGAATCTTCTTTATCATGCTAAGAGGAGCAGGAAAAAGCAAAAAATTTCAGAATTGCACCTTGCAATGCGGAGAAATTACTGTTTGTGCATTTACAATATTCATTGATTTTTGCCATTGAAAAACGTCCAGAAATGATTGAAGCTACTGACTGAATGAAAGGAGCTGGCATCTCACTCTCTTTGAATCTTCTTTATCATGCTAAGAGGAGCAGGAAAAAGCAAAACATTTCAGAATTGCACCTTGCAATGCGGAGAAATTACTGTTTGTGCATTTACAATATTCATTGATTTTTGCCATTGAAAAACGTCCAGAAATGATTGAAGCTACTGACTGAATGAAAGGAGCTGGCATCTCACTCTCTTTGAATCTTGTTTATCATGCTAAGAGGAGCAGGAAAAAGCAAAAAATTTCAGAATTGCACCTTGCAATGCGGAGAAATTACTGTTTGTGCATTTACAATATTCATTGATTTTTGCCATTGAAAAACGTCCAGAAATGATTGAAGCTACTGACTGAATGAAAGGAGCTGGCATCTCACTCTCTTTGAATCTTCTTTATCATGCTAAGAGGAGCAGGAAAAAGCAAAAAATTTCAGAATTGCACCTTGCAATGCGGAGAAATTACTGTTTGTGCATTTACAATATTCATTGATTTTTGCCATTGAAAAACGTCCAGAAATGATTGAAGCTACTGACTGAATGAAAGGAGCTGGCATCTCACTCTCTTTGAATCTTGTTTATCATGCTAAGAGGAGCAGGAAAAAGCAAAAATTTCAGAATTGCACCTTGCAATGCGGAGAAATTACTGTTTGTGCATTTACAATATTCAATGATTTTTGCCATTGAAAAACGTCCAGAAATGATTGAAGCTACTGACTGAATGAAAGGAGCTGGCATCTCACTCTCTTTGAATCTTCTTTACCATGCTAAGAGGAGCAGGAAAAAGCAAAAAATTTCAGAATTGCACCTTGCAATGCGGAGAAATTACTGTTTGTGCATTTACAATATTCATTGATTTTTGCCATTGAAAAACATCATGTTATTCATATACCAGAAATGTTTGAAGCTACTGACTGAATGAAAGGAGCTGGCATCTCACTCTCTTTGAATCTTCTTTATCATGCTAAGAGGAGCAGGAAAAAGCAAAAAATTTCAGAATTGCACCTTGCAATGCGGAGAAATTACTGTCTGTGCATTTACAATATTCATTGATTTTTGCCACTGAAAAACGTCCAGAAATGATTGAAGCTACTGACTGAATGAAAGGAGCTGGCATTTCACTCTCTTTGATTCTTCTTTATCATGCTAAGAGGAGCAGGAAAAAGCAAAAAATTTCAGAATTGCACCTTGCAATGTGGAGAAATTACTGTTTGTGCATTTACAATATTCATTGATTTTTGCCATTGAAAAACGTCCAGAAATGATTGAAGCTACTGACTGAATGAAAGGAGCTGGCATCTCACTCTCTTTGAATCTTCTTTATCATGCTAAGAGGAGCAGGAAAAAGCAAAAAATTTCAGAATTGCACCTTGCAATGCGGAGAAATTACTGTTTGTGCATTTACAATATTCATTGATTTTTGCCATTGAAAAACATCATGTTATTCATATACCAGAAATGTTTGAAGCTACTGACTGAAGGAAAGGAGCTGGCATCTCACTCTCTTTGAATCTTCTTTATCATGCTTAGAGGAGCAGGAAAAAGCAAAAAATTTCAGAATTGCACCTTGCAATGCGGAGAAATTACTGTTTGTGCATTTACAATATTCATTGATTTTTGCCATTGAAAAACGTCCAGAAATGATTGAAGCTACTGACTGAATGAAAGGAGCTGGCATCTCACTCTCTTTGAATCTTGTTTATCATGCTAAGAGGAGCAGGAAAAAGCAAAAAATTTCAGAATTGCACCTTGCAATGCGGAGAAATTACTGTTTGTGCATTTACAATATTCATTGATTTTTGCCATTGAAAAACATCATGTTATTCATATAAGAGAAATGTTTGAAGCTACTGACTGAATGAAAGGAGCTGGCATCTCACTCTCTTTGAATCTTCTTTATCATGCTAAGAGGAGCAGGAAAAAGCAAAAAATTTCAGAATTGCACCTTGCAATGCGGAGAAATTACTGTTTGTGCATTTACAATATTCATTGATCTTTGCCATTGAAAAACGTCCAGAAATGATTGAAGCTACTGACTGAATGAAAGGAGCTGGCATCTCACTCTCTTTGAATCTTCTTTATCATGCTAAGAGGAGCAGGAAAAAGCAAAAATATCTCAGAATTGCACCTTGCAATGCGGAGAAATTTCTGTTTGTGCATTTACAATATTCATTGATTTTTGCCATTGAAAAACGTCCAGAAATGATTGAAGCTACTGACTGAATGAAAGGAGCTGGCATCTCACTCTCTTTGAATCTTCTTTATCATGCTAAGAGGAGCAGGAAAAAGCAAAAAATTTCAGAATTGCACCTTGCAATGCGGAGAAATTACTGTTTGTGCATTTACAATATTCATTGATTTTTGCATTGAAAAACATCATGTTATTCATATACCAGAAATGTTTGAAGCTACTGACTGAATGAAAGGAGCTGGCATCTCACTCTCTTTGAATCTTCTTTATCATGCTAAGAGGAGCAGGAAAAAGCAAAAAATTTCAGAATTGCACCTTGCAATGCGGAGAAATTACTGTTTGTGCATTTACAATATTCATTGATTTTTGCCATTGAAAAACATCATGTTATTCATATAAGAGAAATGTTTGAAGCTACTGACTGAATGAAAGGAGCTGGCATCTCACTCTCTTTGAATCTTCTTTATCATGCTAAGAGGAGCAGGAAAAAGCAAAAAATTTCAGAATTGCACCTTGCAATGCGGAGAAATTACTGTTTGTGCATTTACAATATTCATTGATCTTTGCCATTGAAAAACGTCCAGAAATGATTGAAGCTACTGACTGAATGAAAGGAGCTGGCATCTCACTCTCTTTGAATCTTCTTTATCATGCTAAGAGGAGCAGGAAAAAGCAAAAAATTTCAGAATTGCACCTTGCAATGCGGAGAAATTACTGTTTGTGCATTTACAATATTCATTGATTTTTGCCATTGAAAAACGTCCAGAAATGATTGAAGCTACTGACTGAATGAAAGGAGCTGGCATCTCACTCTCTTTGAATCTTCTTTATCATGCTAAGAGGAGCAGGAAAAAGCAAAAAATTTCAGAATTGCACCTTGCAATGCGGAGAAATTACTGTTTGTGCATTTACAATATTCATTGATTTTTGCCATTGAAAAACATCATGTTATTCATATAAGAGAAATGTTTGAAGCTACTGACTGAATGAAAGGAGCTGGCATCTCACTCTCTTTGAATCTTCTTTATCATGCTAAGAGGAGCAGGAAAAAGCAAAAAATTTCAGAATTGCACCTTGCAATGCGGAGAAATTACTGTTTGTGCATTTACAATATTCATTGATCTTTGCCATTGAAAAACGTCCAGAAATGATTGAAGCTACTGACTGAATGAAAGGAGCTGGCATCTCACTCTCTTTGAATCTTCTTTATCATGCTAAGAGGAGCAGGAAAAAGCAAAAATATCTCAGAATTGCACCTTGCAATGCGGAGAAATTTCTGTTTGTGCATTTACAATTTTCATTGATTTTTGCCATTGAAAAACGTCCAGAAATGATTGAAGCTACTGACTGAATGAAAGGAGCTGGCATCTCACTCTCTTTGAATCTTCTTTATCATGCTAAGAGGAGCAGGAAAAAGCAAAAAATTTCAGAATTGCACCTTGCAATGCGGAGAAATTACTGTCTGTGCATTTACAATATTCATTGATTTTTGCCACTGAAAAACGTCCAGAAATGATTGAAGCTACTGACTGAATGAAAGGAGCTGGCATCTCACTCTCTTTGATTCTTCTTTATCATGCTAAGAGGAGCAGGAAAAAGCAAAAAATTTCAGAATTGCACCTTGCAATGTGGAGAAATTACTGTTTGTGCATTTACAATATTCATTGATTTTTGCCATTGAAAAACGTCCAGAAATGATTGAAGCTACTGACTGAATGAAAGGAGCTGGCATCTCACTCTCTTTGAATCTTCTTTATCATGCTAAGAGGAGCAGGAAAAAGCAAAAAATTTCAGAATTGCACCTTGCAATGCGGAGAAATTACTGTTTGTGCATTTACAATATTCATTGATTTTTGCCATTGAAAAACATCGTTATTCATATACCAGAAATGTTTGAAGCTACTGACTGAAGGAAAGGAGCTGGCATCTCACTCTCTTTGAATCTTCTTTATCATGCTTAGAGGAGCAGGAAAAAGCAAAAAATTTCAGAATTGCACCTTGCAATGCGGAGAAATTACTGTTTGTGCATTTACAATATTCATTGATTTTTGCCATTGACAAACGTCCAGAAATGATTGAAGCTACTGACTGAATGAAAGGAGCTGGCATCTCACTCTCTTTGAATCTTCTTTATCATGCTAAGAGGAGCAGGAAAAAGCAAAAAATTTCAGAATTGCACCTTGCAATGCGGAGAAATTACTGTTTGTGCATCTACAATATTCATTGATTTTTGCCATTGAAAAACATCATGTTATTCATATACCAGAAATGTTTGAAGCTACTGACTGAATGAAAGGAGCTGGCATCTCACTCTCTTTGAATCTTTTTTATCATGCTAAGAGGAGCAGGAAAAAGCAAAAAATTTCAGAATTGCACCTTGCAATGCGGAGAAATTACTGTTTGTGCATTTACAATATTCATTGATTTTTGCCATTGAAAAACGTCCAGAAATGATTGAAGCTACTGACTGAATGAAAGGAACTGGCATCTCACTCTCTTTGAATCTTGTTTATCATGCTAAGAGGAGCAGGAAAAAGCAAAAAATTTCAGAATTGCACCTTGCAATGCGGAGAAATTACTGTTTGTGCATTTACAATATTCATTGATTTTTGCCATTGAAAAACGTCCAGAAATGATTGAAGCTACTGACTGAATGAAAGGAGCTGGCATCTCACTCTCTTTGAATCTTCTTTATCATGCTAAGAGGAGCAGGAAAAAGCAAAAAATTTCAGAATTGCACCTTGCAATGCGGAGAAATTACTGTTTGTGCATTTACAATATTCATTGATTTTTGCCATTGAAAAACATCATGTTATTCATATACCAGAAATGATTGAAGCTACTGACTGAATGAAAGGAGCTGGCATCTCACTCTCTTTGAATCTTCTTTATCATGCTAAGAGGAGCAGGAAAAAGCAAAAAATTTCAGAATTGCACCTTGCAATGCGGAGAAATTACTGTCTGTGCATTTACAATATTCATTGATTTTTGCCACTGAAAAACGTCCAGAAATGATTGAAGCTACTGACTGAATGAAAGGAGCTGGCATCTCACTCTCTTTGATTCTTCTTTATCATGCTAAGAGGAGCAGGAAAAAGCAAAAAATTTCAGAATTGCACCTTGCAATGTGGAGAAATTACTGTTTGTGCATTTACAATATTCATTGATTTTTGCCATTGAAAAACGTCCAGAAATGATTGAAGCTACTGACTGAATGAAAGGAGCTGGCATCTCACTCTCTTTGAATCTTCTTTATCATGCTAAGAGGAGCAGGAAAAAGCAAAAAATTTCAGAATTGCACCTTGCAATGCGGAGAAATTACTGTTTGTGCATTTACAATATTCATTGATTTTTGCCATTGAAAAACATCGTTATTCATATACCAGAAATGTTTGAAGCTACTGACTGAAGGAAAGGAGCTGGCATCTCACTCTCTTTGAATCTTCTTTATCATGCTTAGAGGAGCAGGAAAAAGCAAAAAATTTCAGAATTGCACCTTGCAATGCGGAGAAATTACTGTTTGTGCATTTACAATATTCATTGATTTTTGCCATTGACAAACGTCCAGAAATGATTGAAGCTACTGACTGAATGAAAGGAGCTGGCATCTCACTCTCTTTGAATCTTCTTTATCATGCTAAGAGGAGCAGGAAAAAGCAAAAAATTTCAGAATTGCACCTTGCAATGCGGAGAAATTACTGTTTGTGCATCTACAATATTCATTGATTTTTGCCATTGAAAAACATCATGTTATTCATATACCAGAAATGTTTGAAGCTACTGACTGAATGAAAGGAGCTGGCATCTCACTCTCTTTGAATCTTTTTTATCATGCTAAGAGGAGCAGGAAAAAGCAAAAAATTTCAGAATTGCACCTTGCAATGCGGAGAAATTACTGTTTGTGCATTTACAATATTCATTGATTTTTGCCATTGAAAAACGTCCAGAAATGATTGAAGCTACTGACTGAATGAAAGGAACTGGCATCTCACTCTCTTTGAATCTTGTTTATCATGCTAAGAGGAGCAGGAAAAAGCAAAAAATTTCAGAATTGCACCTTGCAATGCGGAGAAATTACTGTTTGTGCATTTACAATATTCATTGATTTTTGCCATTGAAAAACGTCCAGAAATGATTGAAGCTACTGACTGAATGAAAGGAGCTGGCATCTCACTCTCTTTGAATCTTCTTTATCATGCTAAGAGGAGCAGGAAAAAGCAAAAAATTTCAGAATTGCACCTTGCAATGCGGAGAAATTACTGTTTGTGCATTTACAATATTCATTGATTTTTGCCATTGAAAAACATCATGTTATTCATATACCAGAAATGATTGAAGCTACTGACTGAATGAAAGGAGCTGGCATCTCATTCTCTTTGAATCTTCTTTATCATGCTAAGAGGAGCAGGAAAAAGCAAAAAATTTCAGAATTGCACCTTGCAATGCGGAGAAATTACTGTTTGTGCATTTACAATATTCAATGATTTTTGCCATTGAAAAACGTCCAGAAATGATTGAAGCTACTGACTGAATGAAAGGAGCTGGCATCTCACTCTCTTTGAATCTTGTTTATCATGCTAAGAGGAGCAGGAAAAAGCAAAAAATTTCAGAATTGCACCTTGCAATGCGGAGAAATTACTGTCTGTGCATTTACAATATTCATTGATTTTTGCCACTGAAAAACGTCCAGAAATGATTGAAGCTACTGACTGAATGAAAGGAGCTGGCATCTCACTCTCTTTGATTCTTCTTTATCATGCTAAGAGGAGCAGGAAAAAGCAAAAAATTTCAGAATTGCACCTTGCAATGTGGAGAAATTACTGTTTGTGCATTTACAATATTCATTGATTTTTGCCATTGAACAACGTCCAGAAATGATTGAAGCTACTGACTGAATGAAAGGAGCTGGCATCTCACTCTCTTTGAATCTTCTTTATCATGCTAAGAGGAGCAGGAAAAAGCAAAAAATTTCAGAATTGCACCTTGCAATGCGGAGAAATTACTGTTTGTGCATTTACAATATTCATTGATTTTTGCCATTGAAAAACATCATGTTATTCATATACCAGAAATGTTTGAAGCTACTGACTGAAGGAAAGGAGCTGGCATCTCACTCTCTTTGAATCTTCTTTATCATGCTTAGAGGAGCAGGATAAAGCAAAAAATTTCAGAATTGCACCTTGCAATGCGGAGAAATTACTGTTTGTGCATTTACAATATTCATTGATTTTTGCCATTGACAAACGTCCAGAAATGATTGAAGCTACTGACTGAATGAAAGGAGCTGGCATCTCACTCTCTTTGAATCTTGTTTATCATGCTATGAGGAGCAGGAAAAAGCAAAAAATTTCAGAATTGCACCTTGCAATGCGGAGAAATTACTGTTTGTGCATTTACAATATTCATTGATTTTTGCCATTGAAAAACGTCCAGAAATGATTGAAGCTACTGACTGAATGAAAGGAGCTGGCATCTCATTCTCTTTGAATCTTCTTTATCATGCTAAGAGGAGCAGGAAAAAGCAAAAAATTTCAGAATTGCACCTTGCAATGCGGAGAAATTACTGTTTGTGCATTTACAATATTCATTGATTTTTGCCATTGAAAAACATCATGTTATTCATATACCAGAAATGATTGAAGCTACTGACTGAATGAAAGGAGCTGGCATCTCACTCTCTTTGAATCTTCTTTATCATGCTAAGGTGAGCAGGAAAAAGCAAAAAAATTCAGAATTGCACCTTGCAATGCGGAGAAATTGCTGTTTGTGCATTTACAATATTCAATGATTTTTGCCATTGAAAAACGTCCAGAAATGATTGAAGCTACTGACTGAATGAAAGGAGCTGGCATCTCACTCTCTTTGAATCTTCTTTATCATGCTAAGAGGAGCAGGAAAAAGCAAAAAATTTCAGAATTGCACCTTGCAATGCGGAGAAATTACTGTTTGTGCATCTACAATATTCATTGATTTTTGCCATTGAAAAACATCATGTTATTCATATACCAGAAATGTTTGAAGCTACTGACTGAATGAAAGGAGCTGGCATCTCACTCTCTTTGAATCTTTTTTATCATGCTAAGAGGAGCAGGAAAAAGCAAAAAATTTCAGAATTGCACCTTGCAATGCGGAGAAATTACTGTTTGTGCATTTACAATATTCATTGATTTTTGCCATTGAAAAACGTCCAGAAATGATTGAAGCTACTGACTGAATGAAAGGAACTGGCATCTCACTCTCTTTGAATCTTGTTTATCATGCTAAGAGGAGCAGGAAAAAGCAAAAAATTTCAGAATTGCACCTTGCAATGCGGAGAAATTACTGTTTGTGCATTTACAATATTCATTGATTTTTGCCATTGAAAAACGTCCAGAAATGATTGAAGCTACTGACTGAATGAAAGGAGCTGGCATCTCACTCTCTTTGAATCTTCTTTATCATGCTAAGAGGAGCAGGAAAAAGCAAAAAATTTCAGAATTGCACCTTGCAATGCGGAGAAATTACTGTTTGTGCATTTACAATATTCATTGATTTTTGCCATTGAAAAACATCATGTTATTCATATACCAGAAATGATTGAAGCTACTGACTGAATGAAAGGAGCTGGCATCTCATTCTCTTTGAATCTTCTTTATCATGCTAAGAGGAGCAGGAAAAAGCAAAAAATTTCAGAATTGCACCTTGCAATGCGGAGAAATTACTGTTTGTGCAAAGAGAGTGAGATGCCAGCTCCTTTCATTCAGTCAGTAGCTTCAATCATTTCTGGACGTTTTTCAATGGCAAAAATCATTGAATATTGTAAATGCACAAACAGTAATTTCTCCGCATTGCAAGGTGCAATTCTGAAATTTTTTGCTTTTTCCTGCTCCTCTTAGCATGATAAAGAAGATTCAAAGAGAGTGAGATGCCAGCTCCTTTCATTCAGTCAGTAGCTTCAATCATTTCTGGAATATGAATAACATGATGTTTTTCAATGGCAAAAATCAATGAATATTGTAAATGCACAAACAGTAATTTCTCCGCATTGCAAGGTGCAATTCTGAAATTTTTTGCTTTTTCCTGCTCCTCTTAGCATGATAAAGAAGATTCAAAGAGAGTGAGATGCCAGCTCCTTTCATTCAGTCAGTAGCTTCAATCATTTCTGGACGTTTTTCAATGGCAAAAATCAATGAATATTGTAAATGCACAAACAGTAATTTCTCCGCATTGCAAGATGCAATTCTGAAATTTTTTGCTTTTTCCTGCTCCTCTTAGCATGATAAACAAGATTCAAAGAGAGTGAGATGCCAGCTCCTTTCATTCAGTCAGTAGCTTCAATCATTTCTGGACGTTTTTCAATGGCAAAAATCAATGAATATTGTAAATGCACAAACAGTAATTTCTCCGCATTGCAAGGTGCAATTCTGAAATTTTTTGCTTTTTCCTGCTCCTCTTAGCATGATAAAGAAGATTCAAAGAGAGTGAGATGCCAGCTCCTTTCATTCAGTCAGTAGCTACAATCATTTCTGGACGTTTTTCAATGGCAAAAATCAATGAATATTGTAAATACACAAACAGTAATTTCTCCGCATTGCAAGGTGCAATTCTGAAATTTTTTGCTTTTTCCTGCTCCTCTTAGCATGATAAAGAAGATTCAAAGAGAGTGAGATGCCAGCTCCTTTCATTCAGTCAGTAGCTTCAATCATTTCTGGACGTTTGTCAATGGCAAAAATCAATGAATATTGTAAATGCACAAACAGTAATTTCTCCGCATTGCAAGGTGCAATTCTGAAATTTTTTGCTTTTTCCTGCTCCTCTAAGCATGATAAAGAAGATTCAAAGAGAGTGAGATGCCAGCTCCTTTCCTTCAGTCAGTAGCTTCAAACATTTCTGGTATATGAATAACGATGTTTTTCAATGGCAAAAATCAATGAATATTGTAAATGCACAAACAGTAATTTCTCCGCATTGCAAGGTGCAATTCTGAAATTTTTTGCTTTTTCCTGCTCCTCTTAGCATGATAAAGAAGATTCAAAGAGAGTGAGATGCCAGCTCCTTTCATTCAGTCAGTAGCTTCAATCATTTCTGGACGTTTTTCAATGGCAAAAATCAATGAATATTGTAAATGCACAAACAGTAATTTCTCCACATTGCAAGGTGCAATTCTGAAATTTTTTGCTTTTTCCTGCTCCTCTTAGCATGATAAAGAAGAATCAAAGAGAGTGAGATGCCAGCTCCTTTCATTCAGTCAGTAGCTTCAATCATTTCTGGACGTTTTTCAGTGGCAAAAATCAATGAATATTGTAAATGCACAGACAGTAATTTCTCCGCATTGCAAGGTGCAATTCTGAAATTTTTTGCTTTTTCCTGCTCCTCTTAGCATGATAAAGAAGATTCAAAGAGAGTGAGATGCCAGCTCCTTTCATTCAGTCAGTAGCTTCAATCATTTCTGGTATATGAATAACATGATGTTTTTCAATGGCAAAAATCAATGAATATTGTAAATGCACAAACAGTAATTTCTCCGCATTGCAAGGTGCAATTCTGAAATTTTTTGCTTTTTCCTGCTCCTCTTAGCATGATAAAGAAGATTCAAAGAGAGTGAGATGCCAGCTCCTTTCATTCAGTCAGTAGCTTCAATCATTTCTGGACGTTTTTCAATGGCAAAAATCAATGAATATTGTAAATGCACAAACAGTAATTTCTCCGCATTGCAAGGTGCAATTCTGAAATTTTTTGCTTTTTCCTGCTCCTCTTAGCATGATAAACAAGATTCAAAGAGAGTGAGATGCCAGTTCCTTTCATTCAGTCAGTAGCTTCAATCATTTCTGGACGTTTTTCAATGGCAAAAATCAATGAATATTGTAAATGCACAAACAGTAATTTCTCCGCATTGCAAGGTGCAATTCTGAAATTTTTTGCTTTTTCCTGCTCCTCTTAGCATGATAAAAAAGATTCAAAGAGAGTGAGATGCCAGCTCCTTTCATTCAGTCAGTAGCTTCAAACATTTCTGGTATATGAATAACATGATGTTTTTCAATGGCAAAAATCAATGAATATTGTAGATGCACAAACAGTAATTTCTCCGCATTGCAAGGTGCAATTCTGAAATTTTTTGCTTTTTCCTGCTCCTCTTAGCATGATAAAGAAGATTCAAAGAGAGTGAGATGCCAGCTCCTTTCATTCAGTCAGTAGCTTCAATCATTTCTGGACGTTTGTCAATGGCAAAAATCAATGAATATTGTAAATGCACAAACAGTAATTTCTCCGCATTGCAAGGTGCAATTCTGAAATTTTTTGCTTTTTCCTGCTCCTCTAAGCATGATAAAGAAGATTCAAAGAGAGTGAGATGCCAGCTCCTTTCCTTCAGTCAGTAGCTTCAAACATTTCTGGTATATGAATAACGATGTTTTTCAATGGCAAAAATCAATGAATATTGTAAATGCACAAACAGTAATTTCTCCGCATTGCAAGGTGCAATTCTGAAATTTTTTGCTTTTTCCTGCTCCTCTTAGCATGATAAAGAAGATTCAAAGAGAGTGAGATGCCAGCTCCTTTCATTCAGTCAGTAGCTTCAATCATTTCTGGACGTTTTTCAATGGCAAAAATCAATGAATATTGTAAATGCACAAACAGTAATTTCTCCACATTGCAAGGTGCAATTCTGAAATTTTTTGCTTTTTCCTGCTCCTCTTAGCATGATAAAGAAGAATCAAAGAGAGTGAGATGCCAGCTCCTTTCATTCAGTCAGTAGCTTCAATCATTTCTGGACGTTTTTCAGTGGCAAAAATCAATGAATATTGTAAATGCACAGACAGTAATTTCTCCGCATTGCAAGGTGCAATTCTGAAATTTTTTGCTTTTTCCTGCTCCTCTTAGCATGATAAAGAAGATTCAAAGAGAGTGAGATGCCAGCTCCTTTCATTCAGTCAGTAGCTTCAATCATTTCTGGACGTTTTTCAATGGCAAAAATCAATGAATATTGTAAATGCACAAACAGAAATTTCTCCGCATTGCAAGGTGCAATTCTGAGATATTTTTGCTTTTTCCTGCTCCTCTTAGCATGATAAAGAAGATTCAAAGAGAGTGAGATGCCAGCTCCTTTCATTCAGTCAGTAGCTTCAATCATTTCTGGACGTTTTTCAATGGCAAAGATCAATGAATATTGTAAATGCACAAACAGTAATTTCTCCGCATTGCAAGGTGCAATTCTGAAATTTTTTGCTTTTTCCTGCTCCTCTTAGCATGATAAAGAAGATTCAAAGAGAGTGAGATGCCAGCTCCTTTCATTCAGTCAGTAGCTTCAAACATTTCTCTTATATGAATAACATGATGTTTTTCAATGGCAAAAATCAATGAATATTGTAAATGCACAAACAGTAATTTCTCCGCATTGCAAGGTGCAATTCTGAAATTTTTTGCTTTTTCCTGCTCCTCTTAGCATGATAAAGAAGATTCAAAGAGAGTGAGATGCCAGCTCCTTTCATTCAGTCAGTAGCTTCAATCATTTCTGGACGTTTTTCAATGGCAAAAATCAATGAATATTGTAAATGCACAAACAGTAATTTCTCCGCATTGCAAGGTGCAATTCTGAAATTTTTTGCTTTTTCCTGCTCCTCTTAGCATGATAAAGAAGATTCAAAGAGAGTGAGATGCCAGCTCCTTTCATTCAGTCAGTAGCTTCAATCATTTCTGGACGTTTTTCAATGGCAAAGATCAATGAATATTGTAAATGCACAAACAGTAATTTCTCCGCATTGCAAGGTGCAATTCTGAAATTTTTTGCTTTTTCCTGCTCCTCTTAGCATGATAAAGAAGATTCAAAGAGAGTGAGATGCCAGCTCCTTTCATTCAGTCAGTAGCTTCAAACATTTCTCTTATATGAATAACATGATGTTTTTCAATGGCAAAAATCAATGAATATTGTAAATGCACAAACAGTAATTTCTCCGCATTGCAAGGTGCAATTCTGAAATTTTTTGCTTTTTCCTGCTCCTCTTAGCATGATAAAGAAGATTCAAAGAGAGTGAGATGCCAGCTCCTTTCATTCAGTCAGTAGCTTCAAACATTTCTGGTATATGAATAACATGATGTTTTTCAATGCAAAAATCAATGAATATTGTAAATGCACAAACAGTAATTTCTCCGCATTGCAAGGTGCAATTCTGAAATTTTTTGCTTTTTCCTGCTCCTCTTAGCATGATAAAGAAGATTCAAAGAGAGTGAGATGCCAGCTCCTTTCATTCAGTCAGTAGCTTCAATCATTTCTGGACGTTTTTCAATGGCAAAAATCAATGAATATTGTAAATGCACAAACAGAAATTTCTCCGCATTGCAAGGTGCAATTCTGAGATATTTTTGCTTTTTCCTGCTCCTCTTAGCATGATAAAGAAGATTCAAAGAGAGTGAGATGCCAGCTCCTTTCATTCAGTCAGTAGCTTCAATCATTTCTGGACGTTTTTCAATGGCAAAGATCAATGAATATTGTAAATGCACAAACAGTAATTTCTCCGCATTGCAAGGTGCAATTCTGAAATTTTTTGCTTTTTCCTGCTCCTCTTAGCATGATAAAGAAGATTCAAAGAGAGTGAGATGCCAGCTCCTTTCATTCAGTCAGTAGCTTCAAACATTTCTCTTATATGAATAACATGATGTTTTTCAATGGCAAAAATCAATGAATATTGTAAATGCACAAACAGTAATTTCTCCGCATTGCAAGGTGCAATTCTGAAATTTTTTGCTTTTTCCTGCTCCTCTTAGCATGATAAACAAGATTCAAAGAGAGTGAGATGCCAGCTCCTTTCATTCAGTCAGTAGCTTCAATCATTTCTGGACGTTTTTCAATGGCAAAAATCAATGAATATTGTAAATGCACAAACAGTAATTTCTCCGCATTGCAAGGTGCAATTCTGAAATTTTTTGCTTTTTCCTGCTCCTCTAAGCATGATAAAGAAGATTCAAAGAGAGTGAGATGCCAGCTCCTTTCCTTCAGTCAGTAGCTTCAAACATTTCTGGTATATGAATAACATGATGTTTTTCAATGGCAAAAATCAATGAATATTGTAAATGCACAAACAGTAATTTCTCCGCATTGCAAGGTGCAATTCTGAAATTTTTTGCTTTTTCCTGCTCCTCTTAGCATGATAAAGAAGATTCAAAGAGAGTGAGATGCCAGCTCCTTTCATTCAGTCAGTAGCTTCAATCATTTCTGGACGTTTTTCAATGGCAAAAATCAATGAATATTGTAAATGCACAAACAGTAATTTCTCCACATTGCAAGGTGCAATTCTGAAATTTTTTGCTTTTTCCTGCTCCTCTTAGCATGATAAAGAAGAATCAAAGAGAGTGAAATGCCAGCTCCTTTCATTCAGTCAGTAGCTTCAATCATTTCTGGACGTTTTTCAGTGGCAAAAATCAATGAATATTGTAAATGCACAGACAGTAATTTCTCCGCATTGCAAGGTGCAATTCTGAAATTTTTTGCTTTTTCCTGCTCCTCTTAGCATGATAAAGAAGATTCAAAGAGAGTGAGATGCCAGCTCCTTTCATTCAGTCAGTAGCTTCAAACATTTCTGGTATATGAATAACATGATGTTTTTCAATGGCAAAAATCAATGAATATTGTAAATGCACAAACAGTAATTTCTCCGCATTGCAAGGTGCAATTCTGAAATTTTTTGCTTTTTCCTGCTCCTCTTAGCATGGTAAAGAAGATTCAAAGAGAGTGAGATGCCAGCTCCTTTCATTCAGTCAGTAGCTTCAATCATTTCTGGACGTTTTTCAATGGCAAAAATCATTGAATATTGTAAATGCACAAACAGTAATTTCTCCGCATTGCAAGGTGCAATTCTGAAATTTTTGCTTTTTCCTGCTCCTCTTAGCATGATAAACAAGATTCAAAGAGAGTGAGATGCCAGCTCCTTTCATTCAGTCAGTAGCTTCAATCATTTCTGGACGTTTTTCAATGGCAAAAATCAATGAATATTGTAAATGCACAAACAGTAATTTCTCCGCATTGCAAGGTGCAATTCTGAAATTTTTTGCTTTTTCCTGCTCCTCTTAGCATGATAAAGAAGATTCAAAGAGAGTGAGATGCCAGCTCCTTTCATTCAGTCAGTAGCTTCAATCATTTCTGGACGTTTTTCAATGGCAAAAATCAATGAATATTGTAAATGCACAAACAGTAATTTCTCCGCATTGCAAGGTGCAATTCTGAAATTTTTTGCTTTTTCCTGCTCCTCTTAGCATGATAAACAAGATTCAAAGAGAGTGAGATGCCAGCTCCTTTCATTCAGTCAGTAGCTTCAATCATTTCTGGACGTTTTTCAATGGCAAAAATCAATGAATATTGTAAATGCACAAACAGTAATTTCTCCGCATTGCAAGGTGCAATTCTGAAATGTTTTGCTTTTTCCTGCTCCTCTTAGCATGATAAAGAAGATTCAAAGAGAGTGAGATGCCAGCTCCTTTCATTCAGTCAGTAGCTTCAATCATTTCTGGACGTTTTTCAATGGCAAAAATCAATGAATATTGTAAATGCACAAACAGTAATTTCTCCGCATTGCAAGGTGCAATTCTGAAATTTTTTGCTTTTTCCTGCTCCTCTTAGCATGATAAAGAAGATTCAAAGAGAGTGAGATGCCAGCTCCTTTCATTCAGTCAGTAGCTTCAATCATTTCTGGACGTTTTTCAATGGCAAAAATCAATGAATATTGTAAATGCACAAACAGTAATTTCTCCGCATTGCAAGGTGCAATTCTGAAATTTTTTGCTTTTTCCTGCTCCTCTTAGCATGATAAAGAAGATTCAAAGAGAGTGAGATGCCAGCTCCTTTCATTCAGTCAGTAGCTTCAATCATTTCTGGACGTTTTTCAATGGCAAAAATCAATGAATATTGTAAATGCACAAACAGTAATTTCTCCGCATTGCAAGGTGCAATTCTGAAATTTTTTGCTTTTTCCTGCTCCTCTTAGCATGATAAACAAGATTCAAAGAGAGTGAGATGCCAGCTCCTTTCATTCAGTCAGTAGCTTCAATCATTTCTGGACGTTTTTCAATGGCAAAAATCATTGAATATTGTAAATGCACAAACAGTAATTTCTCCGCATTGCAAGGTGCAATTCTGAAATTTTTTGCTTTTTCCTGCTCCTCTTAGCATGATAAAGAAGATACAAAGAGAGTGAGATGCCAGCTCCTTTCATTCAGTCAGTAGCTTCAAACATTTCTGGTATATGAATAACATGATGTTTTTCAATGGCAAAAATCAATGAATATTGTAAATGCACAAACAGTAATTTCTCCGCATTGCAAGGTGCAATTCTGAAATTTTTTGCTTTTTCCTGCTCCTCTTAGCATGGTAAAGAAGATTCAAAGAGAGTGAGATGCCAGCTCCTTTCATTCAGTCAGTAGCTTCAATCATTTCTGGACGTTTTTCAATGGCAAAAATCATTGAATATTGTAAATGCACAAACAGTAATTTCTCCGCATTGCAAGGTGCAATTCTGAAATTTTTTGCTTTTTCCTGCTCCTCTTAGCATGATAAAGAAGATTCAAAGAGAGTGAGATGCCAGCTCCTTTCATTCAGTCAGTAGCTTCAATCATTTCTGGACGTTTTTCAATGGCAAAAATCAATGAATATTGTAAATGCACAAACAGTAATTTCTCCGCATTGCAAGGTGCAATTCTGAAATTTTTTGCTTTTTCCTGCTCCTCTTAGCATGATAAAGAAGATTCAAAGAGAGTGAGATGCCAGCTCCTTTCATTCAGTCAGTAGCTTCAATCATTTCTGGACGTTTTTCAATGGCAAAAATCAATGAATATTGTAAATGCACAAACAGTAATTTCTCCGCATTGCAAGGTGCAATTCTGAAATTTTTTGCTTTTTCCTGCTCCTCTTAGCATGATAAACAAGATTCAAAGAGAGTGAGATGCCAGCTCCTTTCATTCAGTCAGTAGCTTCAATCATTTCTGGACGTTTTTCAATGGCAAAAATCATTGAATATTGTAAATGCACAAACAGTAATTTCTCCGCATTGCAAGGTGCAATTCTGAAATTTTTTGCTTTTTCCTGCTCCTCTTAGCATGATAAAGAAGATACAAAGAGAGTGAGATGCCAGCTCCTTTCATTCAGTCAGTAGCTTCAAACATTTCTGGTATATGAATAACATGATGTTTTTCAATGGCAAAAATCAATGAATATTGTAAATGCACAAACAGTAATTTCTCCGCATTGCAAGGTGCAATTCTGAAATTTTTTGCTTTTTCCTGCTCCTCTTAGCATGGTAAAGAAGATTCAAAGAGAGTGAGATGCCAGCTCCTTTCATTCAGTCAGTAGCTTCAATCATTTCTGGACGTTTTTCAATGGCAAAAATCATTGAATATTGTAAATGCACAAACAGTAATTTCTCCGCATTGCAAGGTGCAATTCTGAAATTTTTGCTTTTTCCTGCTCCTCTTAGCATGATAAACAAGATTCAAAGAGAGTGAGATGCCAGCTCCTTTCATTCAGTCAGTAGCTTCAATCATTTCTGGACGTTTTTCAATGGCAAAAATCAATGAATATTGTAAATGCACAAACAGTAATTTCTCCGCATTGCAAGGTGCAATTCTGAAATTTTTTGCTTTTTCCTGCTCCTCTTAGCATGATAAAGAAGATTCAAAGAGAGTGAGATGCCAGCTCCTTTCATTCAGTCAGTAGCTTCAATCATTTCTGGACGTTTTTCAATGGCAAAAATCAATGAATATTGTAAATGCACAAACAGTAATTTCTCCGCATTGCAAGGTGCAATTCTGAAATTTTTTGCTTTTTCCTGCTCCTCTTAGCATGATAAACAAGATTCAAAGAGAGTGAGATGCCAGCTCCTTTCATTCAGTCAGTAGCTTCAATCATTTCTGGACGTTTTTCAATGGCAAAAATCAATGAATATTGTAAATGCACAAACAGTAATTTCTCCGCATTGCAAGGTGCAATTCTGAAATGTTTTGCTTTTTCCTGCTCCTCTTAGCATGATAAAGAAGATTCAAAGAGAGTGAGATGCCAGCTCCTTTCATTCAGTCAGTAGCTTCAATCATTTCTGGACGTTTTTCAATGGCAAAAATCAATGAATATTGTAAATGCACAAACAGTAATTTCTCCGCATTGCAAGGTGCAATTCTGAAATTTTTTGCTTTTTCCTGCTCCTCTTAGCATGATAAAGAAGATTCAAAGAGAGTGAGATGCCAGCTCCTTTCATTCAGTCAGTAGCTTCAATCATTTCTGGACGTTTTTCAATGGCAAAAATCAATGAATATTGTAAATGCACAAACAGTAATTTCTCCGCATTGCAAGGTGCAATTCTGAAATTTTTTGCTTTTTCCTGCTCCTCTTAGCATGATAAAGAAGATTCAAAGAGAGTGAGATGCCAGCTCCTTTCATTCAGTCAGTAGCTTCAATCATTTCTGGACGTTTTTCAATGGCAAAAATCAATGAATATTGTAAATGCACAAACAGTAATTTCTCCGCATTGCAAGGTGCAATTCTGAAATTTTTTGCTTTTTCCTGCTCCTCTTAGCATGATAAACAAGATTCAAAGAGAGTGAGATGCCAGCTCCTTTCATTCAGTCAGTAGCTTCAATCATTTCTGGACGTTTTTCAATGGCAAAAATCATTGAATATTGTAAATGCACAAACAGTAATTTCTCCGCATTGCAAGGTGCAATTCTGAAATTTTTTGCTTTTTCCTGCTCCTCTTAGCATGATAAAGAAGATTCAAAGAGAATGAGATGCCAGCTCCTTTCATTCAGTCAGTAGCTTCAATCATTTCTGGTATATGAATAACATGATGTTTTTCAATGGCAAAAATCAATGAATATTGTAAATGCACAAACAGTAATTTCTCCGCATTGCAAGGTGCAATTCTGAAATTTTTTGCTTTTTCCTGCTCCTCTTAGCATGATAAAGAAGATTCAAAGAGAGTGAGATGCCAGCTCCTTTCATTCAGTCAGTAGCTTCAATCATTTCTGGACGTTTTTCAATGGCAAAAATCAATGAATATTGTAAATGCACAAACAGTAATTTCTCCGCATTGCAAGGTGCAATTCTGAAATTTTTTGCTTTTTCCTGCTCCTCTTAGCATGATAAACAAGATTCAAAGAGAGTGAGATGCCAGTTCCTTTCATTCAGTCAGTAGCTTCAATCATTTCTGGACGTTTTTCAATGGCAAAAATCAATGAATATTGTAAATGCACAAACAGTAATTTCTCCGCATTGCAAGGTGCAATTCTGAAATTTTTTGCTTTTTCCTGCTCCTCTTAGCATGATAAACAAGATTCAAAGAGAGTGAGATGCCAGTTCCTTTCATTCAGTCAGTAGCTTCAATCATTTCTGGACGTTTTTCAATGGCAAAAATCAATGAATATTGTAAATGCACAAACAGTAATTTCTCCGCATTGCAAGGTGCAATTCTGAAATTTTTTGCTTTTTCCTGCTCCTCTTAGCATGATAAAAAAGATTCAAAGAGAGTGAGATGCCAGCTCCTTTCATTCAGTCAGTAGCTTCAAACATTTCTGGTATATGAATAACATGATGTTTTTCAATGGCAAAAATCAATGAATATTGTAGATGCACAAACAGTAATTTCTCCGCATTGCAAGGTGCAATTCTGAAATTTTTTGCTTTTTCCTGCTCCTCTTAGCATGATAAAGAAGATTCAAAGAGAGTGAGATGCCAGCTCCTTTCATTCAGTCAGTAGCTTCAATCATTTCTGGACGTTTTTCAATGGCAAAAATCATTGAATATTGTAAATGCACAAACAGCAATTTCTCCGCATTGCAAGGTGCAATTCTGAATTTTTTTGCTTTTTCCTGCTCACCTTAGCATGATAAAGAAGATTCAAAGAGAGTGAGATGCCAGCTCCTTTCATTCAGTCAGTAGCTTCAATCATTTCTGGTATATGAATAACATGATGTTTTTCAATGGCAAAAATCAATGAATATTGTAAATGCACAAACAGTAATTTCTCCGCATTGCAAGGTGCAATTCTGAAATTTTTTGCTTTTTCCTGCTCCTCTTAGCATGATAAAGAAGATTCAAAGAGAGTGAGATGCCAGCTCCTTTCATTCAGTCAGTAGCTTCAATCATTTCTGGACGTTTTTCAATGGCAAAAATCAATGAATATTGTAAATGCACAAACAGTAATTTCTCCACATTGCAAGGTGCAATTCTGAAATTTTTTGCTTTTTCCTGCTCCTCTTAGCATGATAAAGAAGAATCAAAGAGAGTGAGATGCCAGCTCCTTTCATTCAGTCAGTAGCTTCAATCATTTCTGGACGTTTTTCAGTGGCAAAAATCAATGAATATTGTAAATGCACAGACAGTAATTTCTCCGCATTGCAAGGTGCAATTCTGAAATTTTTTGCTTTTTCCTGCTCCTCTTAGCATGATAAAGAAGATTCAAAGAGAGTGAGATGCCAGCTCCTTTCATTCAGTCAGTAGCTTCAAACATTTCTGGTATATGAATAACATGATGTTTTTCAATGCAAAAATCAATGAATATTGTAAATGCACAAACAGTAATTTCTCCGCATTGCAAGGTGCAATTCTGAAATTTTTTGCTTTTTCCTGCTCCTCTTAGCATGATAAAGAAGATTCAAAGAGAGTGAGATGCCAGCTCCTTTCATTCAGTCAGTAGCTTCAATCATTTCTGGACGTTTTTCAATGGCAAAAATCAATGAATATTGTAAATGCACAAACAGAAATTTCTCCGCATTGCAAGGTGCAATTCTGAGATATTTTTGCTTTTTCCTGCTCCTCTTAGCATGATAAAGAAGATTCAAAGAGAGTGAGATGCCAGCTCCTTTCATTCAGTCAGTAGCTTCAATCATTTCTGGACGTTTTTCAATGGCAAAGATCAATGAATATTGTAAATGCACAAACAGTAATTTCTCCGCATTGCAAGGTGCAATTCTGAAATTTTTTGCTTTTTCCTGCTCCTCTTAGCATGATAAAGAAGATTCAAAGAGAGTGAGATGCCAGCTCCTTTCATTCAGTCAGTAGCTTCAAACATTTCTCTTATATGAATAACATGATGTTTTTCAATGGCAAAAATCAATGAATATTGTAAATGCACAAACAGTAATTTCTCCGCATTGCAAGGTGCAATTCTGAAATTTTTTGCTTTTTCCTGCTCCTCTTAGCATGATAAACAAGATTCAAAGAGAGTGAGATGCCAGCTCCTTTCATTCAGTCAGTAGCTTCAATCATTTCTGGACGTTTTTCAATGGCAAAAATCAATGAATATTGTAAATGCACAAACAGTAATTTCTCCGCATTGCAAGGTGCAATTCTGAAATTTTTTGCTTTTTCCTGCTCCTCTAAGCATGATAAAGAAGATTCAAAGAGAGTGAGATGCCAGCTCCTTTCCTTCAGTCAGTAGCTTCAAACATTTCTGGTATATGAATAACATGATGTTTTTCAATGGCAAAAATCAATGAATATTGTAAATGCACAAACAGTAATTTCTCCGCATTGCAAGGTGCAATTCTGAAATTTTTTGCTTTTTCCTGCTCCTCTTAGCATGATAAAGAAGATTCAAAGAGAGTGAGATGCCAGCTCCTTTCATTCAGTCAGTAGCTTCAATCATTTCTGGACGTTTTTCAATGGCAAAAATCAATGAATATTGTAAATGCACAAACAGTAATTTCTCCACATTGCAAGGTGCAATTCTGAAATTTTTTGCTTTTTCCTGCTCCTCTTAGCATGATAAAGAAGAATCAAAGAGAGTGAAATGCCAGCTCCTTTCATTCAGTCAGTAGCTTCAATCATTTCTGGACGTTTTTCAGTGGCAAAAATCAATGAATATTGTAAATGCACAGACAGTAATTTCTCCGCATTGCAAGGTGCAATTCTGAAATTTTTTGCTTTTTCCTGCTCCTCTTAGCATGATAAAGAAGATTCAAAGAGAGTGAGATGCCAGCTCCTTTCATTCAGTCAGTAGCTTCAAACATTTCTGGTATATGAATAACATGATGTTTTTCAATGGCAAAAATCAATGAATATTGTAAATGCACAAACAGTAATTTCTCCGCATTGCAAGGTGCAATTCTGAAATTTTTTGCTTTTTCCTGCTCCTCTTAGCATGGTAAAGAAGATTCAAAGAGAGTGAGATGCCAGCTCCTTTCATTCAGTCAGTAGCTTCAATCATTTCTGGACGTTTTTCAATGGCAAAAATCATTGAATATTGTAAATGCACAAACAGTAATTTCTCCGCATTGCAAGGTGCAATTCTGAAATTTTTGCTTTTTCCTGCTCCTCTTAG
The DNA here is from genome assembly GCF_046119375.1 of Phyllobates terribilis. Lineage (NCBI taxonomy): Eukaryota > Metazoa > Chordata > Amphibia > Anura > Dendrobatidae > Phyllobates > Phyllobates terribilis. Next base: position 16,168 of record NW_027364932.1, on the reverse strand, counting down.
CATGATAAACAAGATTCAAAGAGAGTGAGATGCCAGCTCCTTTCATTCAGTCAGTAGCTTCAATCATTTCTGGACGTTTTTCAATGGCAAAAATCAATGAATATTGTAAATGCACAAACAGTAATTTCTCCGCATTGCAAGGTGCAATTCTGAAATTTTTTGCTTTTTCCTGCTCCTCTTAGCATGATAAAGAAGATTCAAAGAGAGTGAGATGCCAGCTCCTTTCATTCAGTCAGTAGCTTCAATCATTTCTGGACGTTTTTCAATGGCAAAAATCAATGAATATTGTAAATGCACAAACAGTAATTTCTCCGCATTGCAAGGTGCAATTCTGAAATTTTTTGCTTTTTCCTGCTCCTCTTAGCATGATAAACAAGATTCAAAGAGAGTGAGATGCCAGCTCCTTTCATTCAGTCAGTAGCTTCAATCATTTCTGGACGTTTTTCAATGGCAAAAATCAATGAATATTGTAAATGCACAAACAGTAATTTCTCCGCATTGCAAGGTGCAATTCTGAAATGTTTTGCTTTTTCCTGCTCCTCTTAGCATGATAAAGAAGATTCAAAGAGAGTGAGATGCCAGCTCCTTTCATTCAGTCAGTAGCTTCAATCATTTCTGGACGTTTTTCAATGGCAAAAATCAATGAATATTGTAAATGCACAAACAGTAATTTCTCCGCATTGCAAGGTGCAATTCTGAAATTTTTTGCTTTTTCCTGCTCCTCTTAGCATGATAAAGAAGATTCAAAGAGAGTGAGATGCCAGCTCCTTTCATTCAGTCAGTAGCTTCAATCATTTCTGGACGTTTTTCAATGGCAAAAATCAATGAATATTGTAAATGCACAAACAGTAATTTCTCCGCATTGCAAGGTGCAATTCTGAAATTTTTTGCTTTTTCCTGCTCCTCTTAGCATGATAAAGAAGAATCAAAGAGAGTGAGATGCCAGCTCCTTTCATTCAGTCAGTAGCTTCAATCATTTCTGGACGTTTTTCAGTGGCAAAAATCAATGAATATTGTAAATGCACAGACAGTAATTTCTCCGCATTGCAAGGTGCAATTCTGAAATTTTTTGCTTTTTCCTGCTCCTCTTAGCATGATAAAGAAGATTCAAAGAGAGTGAGATGCCAGCTCCTTTCATTCAGTCAGTAGCTTCAAACATTTCTGGTATATGAATAACATGATGTTTTTCAATGCAAAAATCAATGAATATTGTAAATGCACAAACAGTAATTTCTCCGCATTGCAAGGTGCAATTCTGAAATTTTTTGCTTTTTCCTGCTCCTCTTAGCATGATAAAGAAGATTCAAAGAGAGTGAGATGCCAGCTCCTTTCATTCAGTCAGTAGCTTCAATCATTTCTGGACGTTTTTCAATGGCAAAAATCAATGAATATTGTAAATGCACAAACAGAAATTTCTCCGCATTGCAAGGTGCAATTCTGAGATATTTTTGCTTTTTCCTGCTCCTCTTAGCATGATAAAGAAGATTCAAAGAGAGTGAGATGCCAGCTCCTTTCATTCAGTCAGTAGCTTCAATCATTTCTGGACGTTTTTCAATGGCAAAGATCAATGAATATTGTAAATGCACAAACAGTAATTTCTCCGCATTGCAAGGTGCAATTCTGAAATTTTTTCCTTTTTCCTGCTCCTCTTAGCATGATAAAGAAGATTCAAAGAGAGTGAGATGCCAGCTCCTTTCATTCAGTCAGTAGCTTCAAACATTTCTCTTATATGAATAACATGATGTTTTTCAATGGCAAAAATCAATGAATATTGTAAATGCACAAACAGTAATTTCTCCGCATTGCAAGGTGCAATTCTGAAATTTTTTGCTTTTTCCTGCTCCTCTTAGCATGATAAACAAGATTCAAAGAGAGTGAGATGCCAGCTCCTTTCATTCAGTCAGTAGCTTCAATCATTTCTGGACGTTTTTCAATGGCAAAAATCAATGAATATTGTAAATGCACAAACAGTAATTTCTCCGCATTGCAAGGTGCAATTCTGAAATTTTTTGCTTTTTCCTGCTCCTCTAAGCATGATAAAGAAGATTCAAAGAGAGTGAGATGCCAGCTCCTTTCCTTCAGTCAGTAGCTTCAAACATTTCTGGTATATGAATAACATGATGTTTTTCAATGGCAAAAATCAATGAATATTGTAAATGCACAAACAGTAATTTCTCCGCATTGCAAGGTGCAATTCTGAAATTTTTTGCTTTTTCCTGCTCCTCTTAGCATGATAAAGAAGATTCAAAGAGAGTGAGATGCCAGCTCCTTTCATTCAGTCAGTAGCTTCAATCATTTCTGGACGTTTTTCAATGGCAAAAATCAATGAATATTGTAAATGCACAAACAGTAATTTCTCCACATTGCAAGGTGCAATTCTGAAATTTTTTGCTTTTTCCTGCTCCTCTTAGCATGATAAAGAAGAATCAAAGAGAGTGAAATGCCAGCTCCTTTCATTCAGTCAGTAGCTTCAATCATTTCTGGACGTTTTTCAGTGGCAAAAATCAATGAATATTGTAAATGCACAGACAGTAATTTCTCCGCATTGCAAGGTGCAATTCTGAAATTTTTTGCTTTTTCCTGCTCCTCTTAGCATGATAAAGAAGATTCAAAGAGAGTGAGATGCCAGCTCCTTTCATTCAGTCAGTAGCTTCAAACATTTCTGGTATATGAATAACATGATGTTTTTCAATGGCAAAAATCAATGAATATTGTAAATGCACAAACAGTAATTTCTCCGCATTGCAAGGTGCAATTCTGAAATTTTTTGCTTTTTCCTGCTCCTCTTAGCATGGTAAAGAAGATTCAAAGAGAGTGAGATGCCAGCTCCTTTCATTCAGTCAGTAGCTTCAATCATTTCTGGACGTTTTTCAATGGCAAAAATCATTGAATATTGTAAATGCACAAACAGTAATTTCTCCGCATTGCAAGGTGCAATTCTGAAATTTTTGCTTTTTCCTGCTCCTCTTAGCATGATAAACAAGATTCAAAGAGAGTGAGATGCCAGCTCCTTTCATTCAGTCAGTAGCTTCAATCATTTCTGGACGTTTTTCAATGGCAAAAATCAATGAATATTGTAAATGCACAAACAGTAATTTCTCCGCATTGCAAGGTGCAATTCTGAAATTTTTTGCTTTTTCCTGCTCCTCTTAGCATGATAAAGAAGATTCAAAGAGAGTGAGATGCCAGCTCCTTTCATTCAGTCAGTAGCTTCAATCATTTCTGGACGTTTTTCAATGGCAAAAATCAATGAATATTGTAAATGCACAAACAGTAATTTCTCCGCATTGCAAGGTGCAATTCTGAAATTTTTTGCTTTTTCCTGCTCCTCTTAGCATGATAAACAAGATTCAAAGAGAGTGAGATGCCAGCTCCTTTCATTCAGTCAGTAGCTTCAATCATTTCTGGACGTTTTTCAATGGCAAAAATCAATGAATATTGTAAATGCACAAACAGTAATTTCTCCGCATTGCAAGGTGCAATTCTGAAATGTTTTGCTTTTTCCTGCTCCTCTTAGCATGATAAAGAAGATTCAAAGAGAGTGAGATGCCAGCTCCTTTCATTCAGTCAGTAGCTTCAATCATTTCTGGACGTTTTTCAATGGCAAAAATCAATGAATATTGTAAATGCACAAACAGTAATTTCTCCGCATTGCAAGGTGCAATTCTGAAATTTTTTGCTTTTTCCTGCTCCTCTTAGCATGATAAAGAAGATTCAAAGAGAGTGAGATGAAAGCTCCTTTCATTCAGTCAGTAGCTTCAATCATTTCTGGACGTTTTTCAATGGCAAAAATCAATGAATATTGTAAATGCACAAACAGTAATTTCTCCGCATTGCAAGGTGCAATTCTGAAATTTTTTGCTTTTTCCTGCTCCTCTTAGCATGATAAAGAAGATTCAAAGAGAGTGAGATGCCAGCTCCTTTCATTCAGTCAGTAGCTTCAATCATTTCTGGACGTTTTTCAATGGCAAAAATCAATGAATATTGTAAATGCACAAACAGTAATTTCTCCGCATTGCAAGGTGCAATTCTGAAATTTTTTGCTTTTTCCTGCTCCTCTTAGCATGATAAACAAGATTCAAAGAGAGTGAGATGCCAGCTCCTTTCATTCAGTCAGTAGCTTCAATCATTTCTGGACGTTTTTCAATGGCAAAAATCATTGAATATTGTAAATGCACAAACAGTAATTTCTCCGCATTGCAAGGTGCAATTCTGAAATTTTTTGCTTTTTCCTGCTCCTCTTAGCATGATAAAGAAGATACAAAGAGAGTGAGATGCCAGCTCCTTTCATTCAGTCAGTAGCTTCAAACATTTCTGGTATATGAATAACATGATGTTTTTCAATGGCAAAAATCAATGAATATTGTAAATGCACAAACAGTAATTTCTCCGCATTGCAAGGTGCAATTCTGAAATTTTTTGCTTTTTCCTGCTCCTCTTAGCATGGTAAAGAAGATTCAAAGAGAGTGAGATGCCAGCTCCTTTCATTCAGTCAGTAGCTTCAATCATTTCTGGACGTTTTTCAATGGCAAAAATCATTGAATATTGTAAATGCACAAACAGTAATTTCTCCGCATTGCAAGGTGCAATTCTGAAATTTTTTGCTTTTTCCTGCTCCTCTTAGCATGATAAAGAATATTCAAAGAGAGTGAGATGCCAGCTCCTTTCATTCAGTCAGTAGCTTCAATCATTTCTGGACGTTTTTCAATGGCAAAAATCAATGAATATTGTAAATGCACAAACAGTAATTTCTCCGCATTGCAAGGTGCAATTCTGAAATTTTTTGCTTTTTCCTGCTCCTCTTAGCATGATAAAGAAGATTCAAAGAGAGTGAGATGCCAGCTCCTTTCATTCAGTCAGTAGCTTCAATCATTTCTGGACGTTTTTCAATGGCAAAAATCAATGAATATTGTAAATGCACAAACAGTAATTTCTCCGCATTGCAAGGTGCAATTCTGAAATTTTTTGCTTTTTCCTGCTCCTCTTAGCATGATAAACAAGATTCAAAGAGAGTGAGATGCCAGCTCCTTTCATTCAGTCAGTAGCTTCAATCATTTCTGGACGTTTTTCAATGGCAAAAATCATTGAATATTGTAAATGCACAAACAGTAATTTCTCCGCATTGCAAGGTGCAATTCTGAAATTTTTTGCTTTTTCCTGCTCCTCTTAGCATGATAAAGAAGATACAAAGAGAGTGAGATGCCAGCTCCTTTCATTCAGTCAGTAGCTTCAAACATTTCTGGTATATGAATAACATGATGTTTTTCAATGGCAAAAATCAATGAATATTGTAAATGCACAAACAGTAATTTCTCCGCATTGCAAGGTGCAATTCTGAAATTTTTTGCTTTTTCCTGCTCCTCTTAGCATGGTAAAGAAGATTCAAAGAGAGTGAGATGCCAGCTCCTTTCATTCAGTCAGTAGCTTCAATCATTTCTGGACGTTTTTCAATGGCAAAAATCATTGAATATTGTAAATGCACAAACAGTAATTTCTCCGCATTGCAAGGTGCAATTCTGAAATTTTTGCTTTTTCCTGCTCCTCTTAGCATGATAAACAAGATTCAAAGAGAGTGAGATGCCAGCTCCTTTCATTCAGTCAGTAGCTTCAATCATTTCTGGACGTTTTTCAATGGCAAAAATCAATGAATATTGTAAATGCACAAACAGTAATTTCTCCGCATTGCAAGGTGCAATTCTGAAATTTTTTGCTTTTTCCTGCTCCTCTTAGCATGATAAAGAAGATTCAAAGAGAGTGAGATGCCAGCTCCTTTCATTCAGTCAGTAGCTTCAATCATTTCTGGACGTTTTTCAATGGCAAAAATCAATGAATATTGTAAATGCACAAACAGTAATTTCTCCGCATTGCAAGGTGCAATTCTGAAATTTTTTGCTTTTTCCTGCTCCTCTTAGCATGATAAACAAGATTCAAAGAGAGTGAGATGCCAGCTCCTTTCATTCAGTCAGTAGCTTCAATCATTTCTGGACGTTTTTCAATGGCAAAAATCAATGAATATTGTAAATGCACAAACAGTAATTTCTCCGCATTGCAAGGTGCAATTCTGAAATGTTTTGCTTTTTCCTGCTCCTCTTAGCATGATAAAGAAGATTCAAAGAGAGTGAGATGCCAGCTCCTTTCATTCAGTCAGTAGCTTCAATCATTTCTGGACGTTTTTCAATGGCAAAAATCAATGAATATTGTAAATGCACAAACAGTAATTTCTCCGCATTGCAAGGTGCAATTCTGAAATTTTTTGCTTTTTCCTGCTCCTCTTAGCATGATAAAGAAGATTCAAAGAGAGTGAGATGCCAGCTCCTTTCATTCAGTCAGTAGCTTCAATCATTTCTGGACGTTTTTCAATGGCAAAAATCAATGAATATTGTAAATGCACAAACAGTAATTTCTCCGCATTGCAAGGTGCAATTCTGAAATTTTTTGCTTTTTCCTGCTCCTCTTAGCATGATAAAGAAGATTCAAAGAGAGTGAGATGCCAGCTCCTTTCATTCAGTCAGTAGCTTCAATCATTTCTGGACGTTTTTCAATGGCAAAAATCAATGAATATTGTAAATGCACAAACAGTAATTTCTCCGCATTGCAAGGTGCAATTCTGAAATTTTTTGCTTTTTCCTGCTCCTCTTAGCATGATAAACAAGATTCAAAGAGAGTGAGATGCCAGCTCCTTTCATTCAGTCAGTAGCTTCAATCATTTCTGGACGTTTTTCAATGGCAAAAATCATTGAATATTGTAAATGCACAAACAGTAATTTCTCCGCATTGCAAGGTGCAATTCTGAAATTTTTTGCTTTTTCCTGCTCCTCTTAGCATGATAAAGAAGATTCAAAGAGAATGAGATGCCAGCTCCTTTCATTCAGTCAGTAGCTTCAATCATTTCTGGTATATGAATAACATGATGTTTTTCAATGGCAAAAATCAATGAATATTGTAAATGCACAAACAGTAATTTCTCCGCATTGCAAGGTGCAATTCTGAAATTTTTTGCTTTTTCCTGCTCCTCTTAGCATGATAAAGAAGATTCAAAGAGAGTGAGATGCCAGCTCCTTTCATTCAGTCAGTAGCTTCAATCATTTCTGGACGTTTTTCAATGGCAAAAATCAATGAATATTGTAAATGCACAAACAGTAATTTCTCCGCATTGCAAGGTGCAATTCTGAAATTTTTTGCTTTTTCCTGCTCCTCTTAGCATGATAAACAAGATTCAAAGAGAGTGAGATGCCAGTTCCTTTCATTCAGTCAGTAGCTTCAATCATTTCTGGACGTTTTTCAATGGCAAAAATCAATGAATATTGTAAATGCACAAACAGTAATTTCTCCGCATTGCAAGGTGCAATTCTGAAATTTTTTGCTTTTTCCTGCTCCTCTTAGCATGATAAACAAGATTCAAAGAGAGTGAGATGCCAGTTCCTTTCATTCAGTCAGTAGCTTCAATCATTTCTGGACGTTTTTCAATGGCAAAAATCAATGAATATTGTAAATGCACAAACAGTAATTTCTCCGCATTGCAAGGTGCAATTCTGAAATTTTTTGCTTTTTCCTGCTCCTCTTAGCATGATAAAAAAGATTCAAAGAGAGTGAGATGCCAGCTCCTTTCATTCAGTCAGTAGCTTCAAACATTTCTGGTATATGAATAACATGATGTTTTTCAATGGCAAAAATCAATGAATATTGTAGATGCACAAACAGTAATTTCTCCGCATTGCAAGGTGCAATTCTGAAATTTTTTGCTTTTTCCTGCTCCTCTTAGCATGATAAAGAAGATTCAAAGAGAGTGAGATGCCAGCTCCTTTCATTCAGTCAGTAGCTTCAATCATTTCTGGACGTTTTTCAATGGCAAAAATCATTGAATATTGTAAATGCACAAACAGCAATTTCTCCGCATTGCAAGGTGCAATTCTGAATTTTTTTGCTTTTTCCTGCTCACCTTAGCATGATAAAGAAGATTCAAAGAGAGTGAGATGCCAGCTCCTTTCATTCAGTCAGTAGCTTCAATCATTTCTGGTATATGAATAACATGATGTTTTTCAATGGCAAAAATCAATGAATATTGTAAATGCACAAACAGTAATTTCTCCGCATTGCAAGGTGCAATTCTGAAATTTTTTGCTTTTTCCTGCTCCTCTTAGCATGATAAAGAAGATTCAAAGAGAGTGAGATGCCAGCTCCTTTCATTCAGTCAGTAGCTTCAATCATTTCTGGACGTTTTTCAATGGCAAAAATCAATGAATATTGTAAATGCACAAACAGTAATTTCTCCACATTGCAAGGTGCAATTCTGAAATTTTTTGCTTTTTCCTGCTCCTCTTAGCATGATAAAGAAGAATCAAAGAGAGTGAGATGCCAGCTCCTTTCATTCAGTCAGTAGCTTCAATCATTTCTGGACGTTTTTCAGTGGCAAAAATCAATGAATATTGTAAATGCACAGACAGTAATTTCTCCGCATTGCAAGGTGCAATTCTGAAATTTTTTGCTTTTTCCTGCTCCTCTTAGCATGATAAAGAAGATTCAAAGAGAGTGAGATGCCAGCTCCTTTCATTCAGTCAGTAGCTTCAAACATTTCTGGTATATGAATAACATGATGTTTTTCAATGCAAAAATCAATGAATATTGTAAATGCACAAACAGTAATTTCTCCGCATTGCAAGGTGCAATTCTGAAATTTTTTGCTTTTTCCTGCTCCTCTTAGCATGATAAAGAAGATTCAAAGAGAGTGAGATGCCAGCTCCTTTCATTCAGTCAGTAGCTTCAATCATTTCTGGACGTTTTTCAATGGCAAAAATCAATGAATATTGTAAATGCACAAACAGAAATTTCTCCGCATTGCAAGGTGCAATTCTGAGATATTTTTGCTTTTTCCTGCTCCTCTTAGCATGATAAAGAAGATTCAAAGAGAGTGAGATGCCAGCTCCTTTCATTCAGTCAGTAGCTTCAATCATTTCTGGACGTTTTTCAATGGCAAAGATCAATGAATATTGTAAATGCACAAACAGTAATTTCTCCGCATTGCAAGGTGCAATTCTGAAATTTTTTGCTTTTTCCTGCTCCTCTTAGCATGATAAAGAAGATTCAAAGAGAGTGAGATGCCAGCTCCTTTCATTCAGTCAGTAGCTTCAAACATTTCTCTTATATGAATAACATGATGTTTTTCAATGGCAAAAATCAATGAATATTGTAAATGCACAAACAGTAATTTCTCCGCATTGCAAGGTGCAATTCTGAAATTTTTTGCTTTTTCCTGCTCCTCTTAGCATGATAAACAAGATTCAAAGAGAGTGAGATGCCAGCTCCTTTCATTCAGTCAGTAGCTTCAATCATTTCTGGACGTTTTTCAATGGCAAAAATCAATGAATATTGTAAATGCACAAACAGTAATTTCTCCGCATTGCAAGGTGCAATTCTGAAATTTTTTGCTTTTTCCTGCTCCTCTAAGCATGATAAAGAAGATTCAAAGAGAGTGAGATGCCAGCTCCTTTCCTTCAGTCAGTAGCTTCAAACATTTCTGGTATATGAATAACATGATGTTTTTCAATGGCAAAAATCAATGAATATTGTAAATGCACAAACAGTAATTTCTCCGCATTGCAAGGTGCAATTCTGAAATTTTTTGCTTTTTCCTGCTCCTCTTAGCATGATAAAGAAGATTCAAAGAGAGTGAGATGCCAGCTCCTTTCATTCAGTCAGTAGCTTCAATCATTTCTGGACGTTTTTCAATGGCAAAAATCAATGAATATTGTAAATGCACAAACAGTAATTTCTCCACATTGCAAGGTGCAATTCTGAAATTTTTTGCTTTTTCCTGCTCCTCTTAGCATGATAAAGAAGAATCAAAGAGAGTGAAATGCCAGCTCCTTTCATTCAGTCAGTAGCTTCAATCATTTCTGGACGTTTTTCAGTGGCAAAAATCAATGAATATTGTAAATGCACAGACAGTAATTTCTCCGCATTGCAAGGTGCAATTCTGAAATTTTTTGCTTTTTCCTGCTCCTCTTAGCATGATAAAGAAGATTCAAAGAGAGTGAGATGCCAGCTCCTTTCATTCAGTCAGTAGCTTCAAACATTTCTGGTATATGAATAACATGATGTTTTTCAATGGCAAAAATCAATGAATATTGTAAATGCACAAACAGTAATTTCTCGGCATTGCAAGGTGCAATTCTGAAATTTTTTGCTTTTTCCTGCTCCTCTTAGCATGGTAAAGAAGATTCAAAGAGAGTGAGATGCCAGCTCCTTTCATTCAGTCAGTAGCTTCAATCATTTCTGGACGTTTTTCAATGGCAAAAATCATTGAATATTGTAAATGCACAAACAGTAATTTCTCCGCATTGCAAGGTGCAATTCTGAAATTTTTGCTTTTTCCTGCTCCTCTTAGCATGATAAACAAGATTCAAAGAGAGTGAGATGCCAGCTCCTTTCATTCAGTCAGTAGCTTCAATCATTTCTGGACGTTTTTCAATGGCAAAAATCAATGAATATTGTAAATGCACAAACAGTAATTTCTCCGCATTGCAAGGTGCAATTCTGAAATTTTTTGCTTTTTCCTGCTCCTCTTAGCATGATAAAGAAGATTCAAAGAGAGTGAGATGCCAGCTCCTTTCATTCAGTCAGTAGCTTCAATCATTTCTGGACGTTTTTCAATGGCAAAAATCAATGAATATTGTAAATGCACAAACAGTAATTTCTCCGCATTGCAAGGTGCAATTCTGAAATTTTTTGCTTTTTCCTGCTCCTCTTAGCATGATAAACAAGATTCAAAGAGAGTGAGATGCCAGCTCCTTTCATTCAGTCAGTAGCTTCAATCATTTCTGGACGTTTTTCAATGGCAAAAATCAATGAATATTGTAAATGCACAAACAGTAATTTCTCCGCATTGCAAGGTGCAATTCTGAAATGTTTTGCTTTTTCCTGCTCCTCTTAGCATGATAAAGAAGATTCAAAGAGAGTGAGATGCCAGCTCCTTTCATTCAGTCAGTAGCTTCAATCATTTCTGGACGTTTTTCAATGGCAAAAATCAATGAATATTGTAAATGCACAAACAGTAATTTCTCCGCATTGCAAGGTGCAATTCTGAAATTTTTTGCTTTTTCCTGCTCCTCTTAGCATGATAAAGAAGATTCAAAGAGAGTGAGATGCCAGCTCCTTTCATTCAGTCAGTAGCTTCAATCATTTCTGGACGTTTTTCAATGGCAAAAATCAATGAATATTGTAAATGCACAAACAGTAATTTCTCCGCATTGCAAGGTGCAATTCTGAAATTTTTTGCTTTTTCCTGCTCCTCTTAGCATGATAAAGAAGAATCAAAGAGAGTGAGATGCCAGCTCCTTTCATTCAGTCAGTAGCTTCAATCATTTCTGGACGTTTTTCAGTGGCAAAAATCAATGAATACTGTAAATGCACAGACAGTAATTTCTCCGCATTGCAAGGTGCAATTCTGAAATTTTTTGCTTTTTCCTGCTCCTCTTAGCATGATAAAGAAGATTCAAAGAGAGTGAGATGCCAGCTCCTTTCATTCAGTCAGTAGCTTCAAACATTTCTGGTATATGAATAACATGATGTTTTTCAATGCAAAAATCAATGAATATTGTAAATGCACAAACAGTAATTTCTCCGCATTGCAAGGTGCAATTCTGAAATTTTTTGCTTTTTCCTGCTCCTCTTAGCATGATAAAGAAGATTCAAAGAGAGTGAGATGCCAGCTCCTTTCATTCAGTCAGTAGCTTCAATCATTTCTGGACGTTTTTCAATGGCAAAAATCAATGAATATTGTAAATGCACAAACAGAAATTTCTCCGCATTGCAAGGTGCAATTCTGAGATATTTTTGCTTTTTCCTGCTCCTCTTAGCATGATAAAGAAGATTCAAAGAGAGTGAGATGCCAGCTCCTTTCATTCAGTCAGTAGCTTCAATCATTTCTGGACGTTTTTCAATGGCAAAGATCAATGAATATTGTAAATGCACAAACAGTAATTTCTCCGCATTGCAAGGTGCAATTCTGAAATTTTTTGCTTTTTCCTGCTCCTCTTAGCATGATAAAGAAGATTCAAAGAGAGTGAGATGCCAGCTCCTTTCATTCAGTCAGTAGCTTCAAACATTTCTCTTATATGAATAACATGATGTTTTTCAATGGCAAAAATCAATGAATATTGTAAATGCACAAACAGTAATTTCTCCGCATTGCAAGGTGCAATTCTGAAATTTTTTGCTTTTTCCTGCTCCTCTTAGCATGATAAACAAGATTCAAAGAGAGTGAGATGCCAGCTCCTTTCATTCAGTCAGTAGCTTCAATCATTTCTGGACGTTTTTCAATGGCAAAAATCAATGAATATTGTAAATGCACAAACAGTAATTTCTCCGCATTGCAAGGTGCAATTCTGAAATTTTTTGCTTTTTCCTGCTCCTCTAAGCATGATAAAGAAGATTCAAAGAGAGTGAGATGCCAGCTCCTTTCCTTCAGTCAGTAGCTTCAAACATTTCTGGTATATGAATAACATGATGTTTTTCAATGGCAAAAATCAATGAATATTGTAAATGCACAAACAGTAATTTCTCCGCATTGCAAGGTGCAATTCTGAAATTTTTTGCTTTTTCCTGCTCCTCTTAGCATGATAAAGAAGATTCAAAGAGAGTGAGATGCCAGCTCCTTTCATTCAGTCAGTAGCTTCAATCATTTCTGGACGTTTTTCAATGGCAAAAATCAATGAATATTGTAAATGCACAAACAGTAATTTCTCCACATTGCAAGGTGCAATTCTGAAATTTTTTGCTTTTTCCTGCTCCTCTTAGCATGATAAAGAAGAATCAAAGAGAGTGAAATGCCAGCTCCTTTCATTCAGTCAGTAGCTTCAATCATTTCTGGACGTTTTTCAGTGGCAAAAATCAATGAATATTGTAAATGCACAGACAGTAATTTCTCCGCATTGCAAGGTGCAATTCTGAAATTTTTTGCTTTTTCCTGCTCCTCTTAGCATGATAAAGAAGATTCAAAGAGAGTGAGATGCCAGCTCCTTTCATTCAGTCAGTAGCTTCAAACATTTCTGGTATATGAATAACATGATGTTTTTCAATGGCAAAAATCAATGAATATTGTAAATGCACAAACAGTAATTTCTCCGCATTGCAAGGTGCAATTCTGAAATTTTTTGCTTTTTCCTGCTCCTCTTAGCATGGTAAAGAAGATTCAAAGAGAGTGAGATGCCAGCTCCTTTCATTCAGTCAGTAGCTTCAATCATTTCTGGACGTTTTTCAATGGCAAAAATCATTGAATATTGTAAATGCACAAACAGTAATTTCTCCGCATTGCAAGGTGCAATTCTGAAATTTTTGCTTTTTCCTGCTCCTCTTAGCATGATAAACAAGATTCAAAGAGAGTGAGATGCCAGCTCCTTTCATTCAGTCAGTAGCTTCAATCATTTCTGGACGTTTTTCAATGGCAAAAATCAATGAATATTGTAAATGCACAAACAGTAATTTCTCCGCATTGCAAGGTGCAATTCTGAAATTTTTTGCTTTTTCCTGCTCCTCTTAGCATGATAAAGAAGATTCAAAGAGAGTGAGATGCCAGCTCCTTTCATTCAGTCAGTAGCTTCAATCATTTCTGGACGTTTTTCAATGGCAAAAATCAATGAATATTGTAAATGCACAAACAGTAATTTCTCCGCATTGCAAGGTGCAATTCTGAAATTTTTTGCTTTTTCCTGCTCCTCTTAGCATGATAAACAAGATTCAAAGAGAGTGAGATGCCAGCTCCTTTCATTCAGTCAGTAGCTTCAATCATTTCTGGACGTTTTTCAATGGCAAAAATCAATGAATATTGTAAATGCACAAACAGTAATTTCTCCGCATTGCAAGGTGCAATTCTGAAATGTTTTGCTTTTTCCTGCTCCTCTTAGCATGATAAAGAAGATTCAAAGAGAGTGAGATGCCAGCTCCTTTCATTCAGTCAGTAGCTTCAATCATTTCTGGACGTTTTTCAATGGCAAAAATCAATGAATATTGTAAATGCACAAACAGTAATTTCTCCGCATTGCAAGGTGCAATTCTGAAATTTTTTGCTTTTTCCTGCTCCTCTTAGCATGATAAAGAAGATTCAAAGAGAGTGAGATGCCAGCTCCTTTCATTCAGTCAGTAGCTTCAATCATTTCTGGACGTTTTTCAATGGCAAAAATCAATGAATATTGTAACTGCACAAACAGTAATTTCTCCGCATTGCAAGGTGCAATTCTGAAATTTTTTGCTTTTTCCTGCTCCTCTTAGCATGATAAAGAAGATTCAAAGAGAGTGAGATGCCAGCTCCTTTCATTCAGTCAGTAGCTTCAATCATTTCTGGACGTTTTTCAATGGCAAAAATCAATGAATATTGTAAATGCACAAACAGTAATTTCTCCGCATTGCAAGGTGCAATTCTGAAATTTTTTGCTTTTTCCTGCTCCTCTTAGCATGATAAACAAGATTCAAAGAGAGTGAGATGCCAGCTCCTTTCATTCAGTCAGTAGCTTCAATCATTTCTGGACGTTTTTCAATGGCAAAAATCATTGAATATTGTAAATGCACAAACAGTAATTTCTCCGCATTGCAAGGTGCAATTCTGAAATTTTTTGCTTTTTCCTGCTCCTCTTAGCATGATAAAGAAGATTCAAAGAGAATGAGATGCCAGCTCCTTTCATTCAGTCAGTAGCTTCAATCATTTCTGGTATATGAATAACATGATGTTTTTCAATGGCAAAAATCAATGAATATTGTAAATGCACAAACAGTAATTTCTCCGCATTGCAAGGTGCAATTCTGAAATTTTTTGCTTTTTCCTGCTCCTCTTAGCATGATAAAGAAGATTCAAAGAGAGTGAGATGCCAGCTCCTTTCATTCAGTCAGTAGCTTCAATCATTTCTGGACGTTTTTCAATGGCAAAAATCAATGAATATTGTAAATGCACAAACAGTAATTTCTCCGCATTGCAAGGTGCAATTCTGAAATTTTTTGCTTTTTCCTGCTCCTCTTAGCATGATAAACAAGATTCAAAGAGAGTGAGATGCCAGTTCCTTTCATTCAGTCAGTAGCTTCAATCATTTCTGGACGTTTTTCAATGGCAAAAATCAATGAATATTGTAAATGCACAAACAGTAATTTCTCCGCATTGCAAGGTGCAATTCTGAAATTTTTTGCTTTTTCCTGCTCCTCTTAGCATGATAAAAAAGATTCAAAGAGAGTGAGATGCCAGCTCCTTTCATTCAGTCAGTAGCTTCAAACATTTCTGGTATATGAATAACATGATGTTTTTCAATGGCAAAAATCAATGAATATTGTAGATGCACAAACAGTAATTTCTCCGCATTGCAAGGTGCAATTCTGAAATTTTTTGCTTTTTCCTGCTCCTCTTAGCATGATAAAGAAGAATCAAAGAGAGTGAGATGCCAGCTCCTTTCATTCAGTCAGTAGCTTCAATCATTTCTGGACGTTTTTCAATGGCAAAAATCATTGAATATTGTAAATGCACAAACAGCAATTTCTCCGCATTGCAAGGTGCAATTCTGAATTTTTTTGCTTTTTCCTGCTCACCTTAGCATGATAAAGAAGATTCAAAGAGAGTGAGATGCCAGCTCCTTTCATTCAGTCAGTAGCTTCAATCATTTCTGGTATATGAATAACATGATGTTTTTCAATGGCAAAAATCAATGAATATTGTAAATGCACAAACAGTAATTTCTCCGCATTGCAAGGTGCAATTCTGAAATTTTTTGCTTTTTCCTGCTCCTCTTAGCATGATAAAGAAGATTCAAAGAGAATGAGATGCCAGCTCCTTTCATTCAGTCAGTAGCTTCAATCATTTCTGGACGTTTTTCAATGGCAAAAATCAATGAATATTGTAAATGCACAAACAGTAATTTCTCCGCATTGCAAGGTGCAATTCTGAAATTTTTTGCTTTTTCCTGCTCCTCTTAGCATGATAAACAAGATTCAAAGAGAGTGAGATGCCAGCTCCTTTCATTCAGTCAGTAGCTTCAATCATTTCTGGACGTTTGTCAATGGCAAAAATCAATGAATATTGTAAATGCACAAACAGTAATTTCTCCGCATTGCAAGGTGCAATTCTGAAATTTTTTGCTTTATCCTGCTCCTCTAAGCATGATAAAGAAGATTCAAAGAGAGTGAGATGCCAGCT